>NW_025726865.1:0-279921 GCF_021461385.2 Schistocerca piceifrons | reverse complement strand
TCTTGTCATTGCCACCGACAGTGACAGCAGCTCTATCTCGTCACTGGGCGAGGGACGTCTGCGGCGAAGCGGAGGCTGCTTCAAAAACAGGAAAAATCTGGGCAGCCCCTGCAACCCGCTATTGCAGAAGAAATTCAACTGCACACGCCACCTGCCTCAGCAAAAGAAAACCCAAAACACGTCGAAACGGCAGAACAGGTAAATCCTGTTCTGCCACAGCAATGCCAGGGCACAGAAATCGAAATCACGAAATCTGACCGCCCCCAAAAACCAACAGATATCAGTGCGAACGCAGAAAGCGCAGCACCAACGCCAAAGGCACCCAGACGACGTCAGAGGGCGGCAACAGGGGACAGGAGAAAATAAGTACAGTAGCTCCCCAGGCGCAAGGGGGCCCCACACAAAATAGAAACCAAAGAACTAACAGAGGTCGAAGGGTTCCCCCTATCACTGTGTTCGAGACCAAAGGGTACACGACCTTGATAGGACAAATTCAAGGAAAGCTAATGGGTGCCCTCAGTACCACGTACAAGGGTGATAGCATTGTCTATCAGGCTACTAACCCAGAGGATTTCCAATACCTCAAGCAAGAATTCAGGAAGCGTAATCTAGAATTCTTCACGTACAACGACGACCCGAAGAGTACACTGAAGTCGTCGTTAAAAGACTGACGCCCTACTGGACCCCAGAGGACGTCAAGAACGCACTCGCCGAGAAGGGCTTTCGGTGCAAGACGTGTTCCAAATGTCTAAGCCGCAGACAGAAATCGATGACTCTGGAAACATAGTATCAGCGCCAAGACGAAAAACGGCCAATTTCCAGGTCAATCTATTGAACACGGCGGAGGCTAGGAAAATATTCAAAGTGGAGAGACTACTTCATATGAAGGTTACCATAGAATTATACCAAAAACCAAGTGGGCCGACACAGTGCTATCTATGCCAGAGATTTCGACATGGGGCAAACCAATGCGAACTCGCCCCCAGGTGCGTTAAATGTGCAGGACCGCATCTTTCTGGCGCCTGCACAAAGAAAAGAGAAGAACCGGCCATATGTGCCAACTGTAGGGGCAACCATCCAGCCTCCTTCAGGGGCTGCCCAGAACGACTGAAGATCGTCCAGGCGTGGGAGCGACAGCGAGCATCAGCTCCTAGAAGGCAGGAACCACTTCCTAGGGCGCCACAGAAAAACTCCAACCCCCCTCCAGCACTATCCATGGAAGAAGTAAACCCCCCACCATCCCCGACTCCTACTAGAGCAGAAACAAGTCCTCCCAACCCTACTCAAACCCAGAGGAGTACAGAACCATCCACTCCACAACATCAGTCACACCAAGACGATAGCCCTACCGGCATTAGAACCTTAGCCGAGGTTGTGAAAACTGGGCGCACTCCTCCCCCCTCAAATACCCCTAAACCAAAGCCGCAAAGATCCCCCCTCAAGGCAACTCTGCCTGTAAAAAGAACCCCACCCCCACAGGTCGTCTCTCCCGCACAAACCACACCCCTCCCCATCCCAACCCAACCTGAAACAAAGAAGGCAGAGACAACGCCACTGCCCTCAACATCAAAGGCTACAAATGTACAACCACCAAGGGGCCATACCAGCCCAAGCCATACCCACCGAATCCGCCCAAGCCACAGCTGCACCAGCAGATTCCAACAACACTACTAACATCGTCAGTGGCCAGACCACTGCACAGGAAAGTTCTGTTCAGATCGAACAAGAACAGCCACTCCAGTTCCTATCAAAGATTTGGGCGCTCATTAAGTCCCTCATTTCACCAGCCGTCCTTGAAGGCATAACCCAGCTATGCACCAAAGTAGCAGCAGCCCCAGACTTAATTTCAACAATCACAATACTCGCCACCAACATCCTACCACTGCTTTCCAATGGCAAATGAAGATGAGAAGCAACATATCACCATCGCCATCTGGAATGCAGATGGCATCTATCACGACAGGTTCGAGCTCGAGATGTTCTTGGACGATCATGGGAATCGATGTGGCTCTCCTCAGTGAGACCCATCTCACCCCTGACGACACCTTTCAGGTCCGCAACTATCAACTAATTAGGACGGACCGTCCTAACAGGCAAGGTGGCGGTACAGGTATCCTAATAAAACGGCGCATATGCCATCGCCCAGGTACCTGTACCAAGACTGATTAACACAGAGGCAACAGCGGTAGAGGTTGTTCTCAACAACCGCCCCACACACCTGGTGGCAGTATACCATCCACCGAGCACAACACTATTTCCCCACGACCTGGACGGTCTCCTGAATGGCAGTCACAATACAATAGTAGGAGGGGACCTGAACGCCAAGCACAGGGCATGGGGTTGCCGCACCACGAACACCAGTGGAAATCGGTTATTAAGGTATCTTGATAACCATCCAGCAGTGCAGGTTGTCTCTCCAGACGAGCCTACTCACTTCCCGTATGATTCAAGGTGTCGACCAGACATACTTGACATATTTTTACTAAAAAATATCAATCTAGCAACCACTACAGAAGTTGTCAACAGTCTTAACTCAGATCACAGCCCTGTGGTACTCAGATTTGAGGGAGATCAGGACGTTCCCAACAACAGAGTACACACAACACTGTACACTGACTGGGAGAGATACAAGCAACTGTTGCCTCACACATCCCAGACCATGCTCCAGACATGCCAACCCACGCGGAAATAGATCTAGCCATAGAGGAGTTTACCAACATTATCAAGGCGTGTGGAAAGGCTGCCACCACCAAAATCACACATAACAATGGGCGATCCAACCTGCCCCCAGAACTAGCACAGCTAATATCGGACAAAAACCGCACGCGTAAAAGATGGCAGACCTTCCGAGACCCTCAGGATAGGAGACGCATGACCCAGATGGGCCATGAAATACAGACAAGACTGAAACTCCTGAGATGTTCCAGGTGGGAACAAAGTCTTCAGGCAGCTGAGAGAAATCCGGAAAAGTTCTGGGGGATAATAAAAGCTAGGCGGCAACCCCACAAAGCCAACAGACCACTACACGGGCAGAACGGGTTGGTTTACACACCAGAGGACAAAGCGACTGCCATGTCAAACACCCTCGAGCTCCAATTCCAGGAGAATGTCATAGAGGACGACGAGGACGAAGCAGATGCCCTGGAACAGCGGGTGGAACGACACCTCCATCGCAGACTTCGCGCCAGGTCCGACACGACCTTCGAACTGACTAGCGAGCGTGTAGTTGCAGCTATCATCAGGCGAATCGGCTCTGCAAAAGCCCCTGGTCCTGACAACATCAAACCACCCTTCCTTAAGGCCCTCCCCCAACCTGCAATCTCCCATCTCACTGCCATCCTAAATAATTGTCTTACAACTCAGTATTTCCCTTCAACCTGGAAGGTTGCTAAAGTAATTTCAATCCAAAACCAAATAAAGATCACCTATTCCCTCAAAACCATCGACCAATCTCCCTGCTCAACCATCTATCAAAATTACTTGAAATCCTCATCCAAAACTCCCTACTACAATTCCTATCCGCCAACAACATCCTTATCGCCGAGCAATTTGGATTTCGTGCTGGGCATAGCACAACACAACAAGCCATTCGTCTGGTGGAGCACATCTGCACAGAGAAGAGCCAGGGCAATAGCACAGCTGCCATTTTCCTGGACATTGAAAAAGCGTTCGACCGGGTTTGGCATGGCGGTCTGCTATACAAACTGTCGAAGATGAACTGCCCACTTCACCTGCTTAAAATAGTCCACTCTTTCCTGGTGGAAAGAAAATTCTACTCTACAGTTGACCGAGCAAACAGCGAGCTAAAACAAATAGAAGCGGGTGTCCCACAGGGATCTGTGCTTGGCCCCCTCCTATATCTACTATACACAAACGATCTGCCGAAGGAGCCGGGCGGCAACATTGCCCTATATGCAGATGATACTGCATTATACCACAGTGGCAGAAACATCAACTATTTAGCCTACCCGCCTACAACGACACCTAGACAAAGTGACAAAGTGGTGCAATCTATGGAAGATAAAGATAAACGCAGACAAATGCCAGACTATCTTATTCAGCCACAAAAATCAAACGCCCCATAGTGAACATCACGCACAACAACCAGGTACTACCCTGGAGAGAAGTAGTTACCTACCTCGGGCTAAAACTGGATAAGAATCTGACATTTGTGCATCACATTAAAGAGGCCAGAAACAAGGGCTCCGCCCGGCTCTTTCAGTTATATCCTCTCCTTAAAGGCAGGGGACTCACAATACCTGCCAAGCTCAAAATTTGGAAAACGATCATCCTGCCAGCCATGCTCTACGGTTCAGAAGCGTGGAGTATGGCAGCAGACACCAACCTTAAACAGTTGGAAATCATCCAGAACAAAGCCTTCCGTATAGTTGCAGACGCTCCATGGTTCTCGAGCAATGAGGAGATCAGAGCAATGTTAGGACAGCCATCATTTTATCACCTCATAAAACAAAAATCATTAAAATTCTACGAATCATCCAATGCATCACCACACCAACTCATCAACTCTCTGGGAAGGGATGAAAACCCTGGCCAGAGAGCACCAATCGCCACCATCCATCGCCAATTCAGGCGTTAGTCATATAAATTCATGTGCAAACATACATTTACACCATCATCGCTGCCGCCTCCACAACCATCATCTATCCAGGGGAAAACCGACCCCTAGCCAATACCAAATATAACCCTGAATCCGCACCATAAAGGAACACCTCGTAAGACAGAGCGTTTCAAGGACGCTGGTTCTTCAAGTACACCATGGGTATAGACCCAGCCATTTCATGTCGGCGGGTGCCACTGTGTGGGGAGACGCTGACTAGAGCGGAGCGCTTGCTACTGGTGTTGCTGCTGCCGCCGTACGTTGGTTCGAGATGCCGCCCAAGACTAGCGGGAAGGCCGCCAAGAAGGCTGGCAAGGCGCAGAAGAACATTTCGAAGGGCGACAAGAAGAAGAAGCGCAAGAGGAAGGAGAGCTATGCCATCTACATCTACAAGGTGCTGAAGCAGGTGCACCCTGACACGGGCATCTCGTCGAAGGCGATGAGCATCATGAACAGCTTCGTGAACGACATTTTCGAGCGCATTGCGGCCGAGGCTTCTCGCCTGGCGCACTACAACAAGCGCTCGACCATCACGTCCCGCGAGATCCAGACCGCTGTGCGGCTGTTGCTGCCTGGCGAGCTGGCCAAGCACGCCGTGAGCGAGGGCACGAAGGCGGTGACCAAGTACACGAGCTCCAAGTAAGGAGGTGGCTCTGGAACGGAAGGAAGGATGGAGAGAGAATGCTCCTCCGTTGCGAGAGCGGCAAAACGGCCCTTTTCAGGGCCACCAACTTGCCTTTTGCGGGAAGGGCGGAATTGTTGTTGTTGTTTGTGTGGACGGCTGTGATGTATGTGTGCATTTTGATTGTGGGTGGGGGGGCGCGTCAAAGCGTGTTGCGCGGGGTACGGCCACGAGGTTGGTCGCCGTGGCGTGGAATGGTGGCACGCCTCGTTGGCGTGGTTTTTGACCCATTTGGTGTTGTTGGTGTGTGTGTTACCTGTCTGCGAGGGGGGACAGTGCGATCGCCGACTTTTGTGTCACCGTAACGACGGCCGTTTGCGGGTTTGTTTTTTGCACATCATACATGGCGAGGGTGAAATGTGAAATGTTGTTTTTTTTTGTGGTTTTTGTTTGCCGCCCACTATTCCCTTTGCTGTACGCCGAGTTTGACAATGGTGCGACGTAACTGCAGCGTGGAGGTGTGTGAGTGACGTTGAAATGAACGTGCCATGAAGACGCATTGTTGTTGCATTGTACTGTACGTGTACGGCGACACGCACGATGATGTACCATTCGACTCTGATTTTTGATAGCCGTGTCTGACTGATTGCGTACGACGCACGCACACCGATGTCGTCATTCAAGATGCACGCGTGTCCAGTGCAGTACAGTAAGCGCGACGCTAGACGACGGCGGCGGCGGCGGCGGCCGTTTTTGGCGAATGTCTGTACACGTGTTTGTCTGTGTCCATCCGGTATGTATTTGTTTGTTTGAAAGTGTTTTGTGTGTCGGTGACGTGGTCCGATCCGTCGCCCCCCTGAGTAACTGTCGATCGGCGCGATAGACCGGCGTCACGCAACTGAACCGAAGTCGTGGGCACACCCGTCATACTGTTGTACACCGTCGCGCTGAGAACGGTAACGACAGGTTGACTTTGATCGGTCGAATGTCTGGGCAGAACGTGAGGAAGGAGGCAAGAGTGCAGGAGGAAAGGACAGAGGGGGGGGGGGCAAAAGAGAGAGGAAGGGAAAAAGGGGAGAAACGCATTCGTAGAGCAACGGAACGTTCCCGTGTCGGAGGCGTATTGGAGCCGCACTGAAATGCGTTTAACGGCGGCGCGGCTGCAAGTGTCTGCCGTGGTGAACGTTACCTTTGACGGCTGCATTGGCCTTTGCTTTTTGCTTTTGCTTTCGCTTTCGCTTTCCCGGTTGTACGTAACGTTTGTTGGTATGGTTGGTTCTGAGGAAGAGTGTGTGACAGTGCCGTGCCGTCCATGTTCGTGTGCCCTCCCATTGTGTGTATGCTATTGTCTGTGTACTTGAATGATGTATGTAGGTGTTAGTGGACGTGTTTTACCAGTGGGGGGAAATGGATCGTCGATAGTTGGCGTCACTCTGTCACGGTCGAGATGACGCACCCTCCGTACAGAAAGGTGTCGGGAAAGTGTGTGTGTGTGTGTGTGTGTGTGTGTGTGTGTGTGTGTGTGTGCGTGCGTGCGTCCGTGAATTGGCAGTGTTTGGAGGTGGGCGTGCCCTGCATGTGGCCCGGAAGGCTGTTCGTTTGGCGGTAGTGTTGTGTGGACAGGGGAGGGGCATGCGTAACGCTGCTGGCATGGCATTTCGGGAGATGGGAGGGGGCAAACGAGGAAACGAGGAGCGGCGGCCAAAGACGGGACGGGGAGGGGCGCGGTGTGGGTGGCTTGCGCCTGTGCTCGGCGTTGTGGTTTGTGCAAAAGAGGAGGAGAAAAACAATGAGTTGCCAGGGAGGGGAGCGGTGTTGTGTTGTGGTTGTCGTGGTGTAGCCGCAGACGCGGCTGTCAGTGAACGTGGCGAGACGGACGGATGCGCGGAGGGGCGGGGGCGGCGCATTTCGCCGGTGCCGTGCCGTGCCGTGCCATGCCATGCCTGAAAGCCGCGTGGTCGCTGTGTTGTTGGTGGCGTGGGGGCGAGGAGAGTACCGTACGGGTGTGCTTGTGCGCCGGAAATGGCACACTGCGCCTGCCCGTCTTGGAGGCTGATGGCTGTGGTGTGGAAATGGGGCGCGGTGATGTTGAAGCAGTTGAAGAACAGAAAAGAAACCAAGAAGAAAACGGAAGGCGTGATGCGGCGGTGGTGGTGAGAGCGGGAAAAACAAAACAAAACAAAAAAAAAGAAAGAAAAAAAAACAACAAGAAAAAAGAAGGAAAAACAACAAGAAACAAAAAAAGAAAACAAAAAGTCTATCAATATTAAAATGTAAATGGAAATGGAAATGGAAATGGACCCAGGTATAACCTCCCTGCACAAATAGCAGAGAGTCCGATGATAATAAAAATGTGCCAGAATGTTAACGTCCCTACAAAACAAACCCAACGATAATATTAATGAAAGAATGAACCGTATGTAACATTGCAACAGACATAATGGAACCTGATAAATTGTATAAGGGCAGCAGCGTTGACCTTTGGCCCTGTATTCAGAATAAAAAGAGCCAAAGATCGTTACCCCAATGAAAAAGACACTGAAACACGTATGTAACATAGCAGCGATGGCGAGACATTGTAGCATCTGTGACCAGAGAGTTTGCGCTGGACCGCGCGAGTGTTGCGAGCGGTTCTCAGTCAGTCAGTCAGTCAGTCAGTCAGTCAGTCAGTCGTTGCGAGTCTGTAGCTCTGTCTAGTTGAGGGCTGTACTCTGTCAGTAGTCGTCGCGTGCAGTACGCTAATAGTCGTCATGCAGAGCGGTCGGTCAGTAGTAGCAGCCGAGTGCGGTTGTGTGATGTAGGCGGTCGGCAACACTGGTCAAGATGGTGAAGGAGGTATACTGTTAATTAATATAATCATTAGATAATGAAAAATTATATTTATTGTAATTAATTCTCCAACAAGTTCCCCAAAAATAATTTTTATTTCAAAAGCATTTTTCAAAAATGTAATGTTTTATTGAACTAAAGAGTTCGTTGCACTTCCCATTTCATTCCACTTCTTTGAAGAAAAATTTCACTAAAATCACAAAAAAAGAGAATATTATTATTTGCAATGCAGTTCCTCCAAGCGCTGCGCAACAACAAGAGCAGAAATGTGACATCCATTTATTCTGAGGTAAGACTTTAATTCTGATTGTTTTGCACAGGGCCAAAGACCGATATTTCGGCTCAATTGAAGTTTCTTGTCACTGAACGGACTTTAAATGTTGTGAAGAATTTATATTTGAGTCGGATTGCGAATTTCACATTTTTGTTGCCATTTTCAATACCTCTCATTGTGGGCGAGGTTACAATTAGCGCAATGTCCATTAGCATCCGTAAATAACATTGTCCATTATTTTAAATTTTGCGGGGAGGTTACAACACACAAAAAAAAAAAAAAAAACAAAAAAGTTGCATTTATATCCGCTCCTCAATTGTAGATACCCCTTACACAGCTGTGTGCAATGAATGAGTGCTGGCTGGTAATTAATTGCACTCCTTGGAGGGAAATGCCATAGGAAGTAGTCTTTAAAAAGTGAATGTTTTTCGTTAAAAGACAAAAGTTGCTTTAGAAAAAAGTAATAGTGGGGCTTTTGTTGTTGAACAAAATAAGTACAATGAACATACGTTATCAGATTTGCGCAATGCAGCTTCACACTACCTTTTGATTATAACACAATATACTATACATCGTCCCGAACCGTGACCAGAGTCGCGAGACGAGCAGAGCACGCCGCCGACGCCCGCTCAGTACAACCGTCCACCCGCTACTACTGTCGACCGACTACTACCTCTCCCGACTCGCGCTACAATATATATAACAACTGTTCCTGGCGACCCGGTGCGTGCCACTACTGTCGTCTGGCGCGGTCCAAGCGCCGACTAGCAACGATAAATAACTCTCTGGTCAGACAGAGATGCTGTCATGCCTCGCCATCGCTCTGGTAACGAATACATACGTGTTGCAGCGTGCGTACCACCGGAACACGCAGTGGCGGAGCCAAAGACTGTGTTGTCGAGGTCGAGTGCGAGCGGGAAGAGAGGCAGCGTCGGCACGGAGATGCAAGCGAGCGAGACGCACGGGGGCTGCGGCGTGGCGCGTTTGCGGTCGGCGCCTTTGGTGGCAACGGCCGGGACAAGCAGCGGTGTATGGTGTGGTGCGGGGCGGACAGGGGCGGCGGTGGACGGGGAGGAGGCGGCGCGACGACGGCATGGGGGCGAAAACGGGACGGGGGACGGCGGATGTTGAGAGGCGTCACGCGCGGACAGGACACAGGACACAGACACAGAGACACACAGATTGGAAAGGGAGGGTGCGCGGTAGTAGTTGGGAATGTGCGTACCGTGCGGGATGGGAGTGGGCGAGGAACACGGTCGTGGCCCCTGTTTGTGGGTGCGTGTGATGACGTCGGTGTGTTGTGGGAAGGGAAGGTGCTGTGGCGGCGGCGCGTAATGGGCGTAGGCCGAAAAGAGAAAGGAACGTGGGCAGTGTGTTGGCAAGCGTCGGTTCGACTGCGACGTTGATGGGCAGGGCAAGGTTAATGGTGGTAGGAGTAGGCGTGTGGGCGCAAAAAATCTGCCGCTGCAGGCGGTGCCGTAACCGCCATGGGGCGGGAAGGAGAGAGGGCCAAAGAAAGAAAGAAAGAAGAAAACAAAATAAAAAAAAAAAAAGGAGGGGGGGGGGGCGAAAGGAAGGCAGGAAGGACAAGAGGCGAGGCGACGGCTTGCTTTGTGTATCGGTCGGTCTCTGGCTATGCTTCGTTTTCTGCAGCAGGGTCGGTGCGCGGCGTGGCTCGCGGCAGTGGGAACGCCTGGCGGCTGGACGGCCAGCAATGCGGTTGGATGGGCGGCCACAGCACCGCACCTGTGCCCGAGGAGGAGACGCTGGCGGCGGGCCCTGAGGTGAGGCCGGCTCGGCTCGGCTGGGGCTGTGGATGTGTAGGTGTGCGCCGCTGCTGCAACAACGAGTAAAACGCGAGAAGAAGGGATGGCGGTAGAGAGAAAAAAAAAAAAAAGGTCGTGTTGTGTTGATGCGCAGGCAGACGCGTACAGAGAGACGAGCCCGGTCTGCAGCAGGGTGTGGCCGTGCCGAGTGCAGAGCAGCGGCGGCTCGGTTCGGTTCGGTTCGGCCCGGCGGGCCGCGCTGTTGTCGCGGACGTGAGCGCCCCCTGGCGGGTGGCCGGAGGCGGCGCGGCGTGTTGGACGTGTGGCTGGTGGCAGTGCACAATTTGCGAGTGGCTGGCGGTGTGGCGTGGCGGTTGGCGCGTCGGGCGGCGGAGAGGGAGAGAGAGGAGAGGTATGTGTTGCGGGCGCCCTTTGCTGCGCTGCGTCGTTGCGTGTGCCGTACAGGGCGGGCGCTTGTCGACTGTGTGGGCGGTGTGGCGAATTGGCGTGAAACGGCTGCCGAGAGGTGTGTGGTAGCGAGCCGGTCGGTGTCAGTGCGAAGGGGAATGTGCGTGCGTTTGGCGGTTTCGGTGTGCTTTTTGCGGCGTGAGAGTGGGAATTAGTGGGGCCGGCTGTTGTGTTTGTTCCTTGTGTCTTGTGTCGTGTAGGTAGCTTGATGGCAACGTGGAAGGACGCCGGTTTCGTTTCGAGCCTTGCGTGTGGTTGTCGACGTTGACTGGTTGGCGTGTGCCGATGCACGTGCATGTGTGGGTCGCGAGTGCGTTTTTGGCTGGCTGTGTGTGTGTGTGTGTGTTTTGGGGGGGAAGGGGGAGGCGGTGGTGAAAGTGCAGTCGTTGCCACGGGCGTCGTCGGGTCGGGTGGGGCTGGGGCTGTGCGTCGTGGCGGAAAGGTGGTAGGTTGCGGGAAGCGAGCCCGTCGTTGACGGTGTCGCGTGAGTTGTGAATCGAGTGGGGCGCGGGGCGCGGGGCGCGGGACAGGAGCAGCGTGCCGCTGCGTCGTGGTCGTCAGCAGAGGCTGTGCGTGTGCTTGTCCTTTTTGTGGGCGGTTCGTGCGAGGCGTTTTTGTTTTGTGTTGCC
Source organism: Schistocerca piceifrons (assembly GCF_021461385.2). Taxonomy (NCBI): domain Eukaryota; kingdom Metazoa; phylum Arthropoda; class Insecta; order Orthoptera; family Acrididae; genus Schistocerca; species Schistocerca piceifrons. The sequence continues at coordinate 268,715 of NW_025726865.1, read as the reverse complement.
CTAGTTGTTAGTTTATTTTGTTTGTGTTTGTTATTTTGAGACGACGACTGGTTGGTGGCGTGCGCGCGAAGTGGCGGTGTGCGCTTCCCGTGTCGTTTGTGTTGTTTTTTTTTTGTTTTTGTTTTTGTGTGTTTTTTTTTGCACTGGGCCCCGGGGGGTGGGTGGGTGCGTGCGTGTGTGTCGATTGCCGGCTGGCGAAAGGTGCGCCATCGGCGGGGTGGGTCGCCGGCACGAGTAGAGGCGGCGGCGTTGTTGCTGTTGTTGTGTGGTGTTTGTTTTGTTCGGCTGTGTCGGCGAGCTGTGTTGCGGTGCGTGTGAATGGTGGTGCAAAAGTGCTGGCGTTGGGGCTGCGACTGCGACGGCGGCGAGCCGCGGGCGCGCATGATAGTGATGTTGTGAACAGCGGCTGTGTACGGTAGTGGTGTTGTTGTAGCACGACGTGCATCCGGGCCGGCGCGGAAAGCGCAGTTGCGGGCGGTTGCCCTTCGGTGCCAGCCATGTCGCGTGAGCGGCGGGTTGCTGTGGTGTCGACACGTGGTGCTCTGGGTTGTTGTGTGGTGCCCTTTGGCCGGTGGGGGTGGTTCGCGTGCGTCTCGTTCGCGCTCGGTATCTGGTCGTGGTCGTGCTGCTCCCCCGTCTGTCGGCGGTTTTCGACGTCGTCTGTACGTTTTTGTCCGTTTGCGGCGGTGCCTGCCGACGTCGTCCCGTCGCGACCTTTCAACCGAAAGTGTGGCGCCCGAAGGTGAACGAACGTAACCCTGACCTCGGCGCTTTACGCTGAGCCGAGCGAACCGAACCGAACCTAACCTGTGGTGTGGTGAGGTGAGCTCAGCCTGTGAGCCCCAAACGTCTACGTAAGGTAAGCTGTCCGGCGGCTCACGCCTCACGTTTTGAACGCTTTTTTAACCTACGTTTGACGCTTCTTAACCTAGCACTGACCCCTTAACCTAACGTGTAACGTAACCTAACGTAACCTAACCTAACCTAACCTAACCTAACCTAACCTAACCTAACCTCTGACGCCTGACGTGTTTGAATGCTTAACCTAAGTTTGACGCTTAACCTAACCCAAGTCCCCTTAACCTAACCCACGTCCACCTAACCTAACCGAACCTAACCTAGACGTGTAAACGTAATGTGTAACGCGCAACGTGTAAGGTCGGCTGTCGTGTGTGCTGACGGCAGATTGGGTTGGTCTGTAGATTCGGATTGCGGTTTGCCTCGGTCGAGGGGTTGGGTCGGAAGCGGCGAGGGGCGGCGGCGCCTGTTGCGCAGGCGGCGTCCGTTTGCGGCGGGCAATTGTTGAGAAACGGCTGTGAATGTTGGCGGGCGAGAGGAGGAGGACGGCGCGCGATGTGGCCCGACGGCTGCGGGCCGATCGGGAAACGGCGGGAGGGCGACGGAAGGCGATGGGGCGGCGGAGGCGCGTTTGCACGGCCGTCATCGCCGCACGCCTCGGCTTGTGTGGCTGTGGCGCCGGCCGCGCTGGCCGGGCTGCCGCGGCGACGGTGTGGGAGTTTTGCCGAAGGTTTGGCCATTGTGGCGGGTCGTCGGCTGGGGCTGTGGGGGCGGCATTTGGGCGGGGGCGGCGATTCTCGGCGGGCCGACCCAGGCTGTAGCGCGCGGTAGCTGCAGTTTGGCCGTGGTTTGCGGCGCTGCCGTGGCGACTGGTTGGCGACTGTGGTGTGGCTGTGTGTAGCCCCATCCTCGGTGGTTTGAAAGGCGCGGGCGGTTGTGGCGCAGCTTTGGGGCTGCTCCGCACAGGCTGTCGGACGTTGGGCGGTAGCAAGCGCGGGAGGCGCGGCGCGGCGGCGCGCAGAGTGGCGGCCGCTCTCTCGGCCGTCCGCGCCCGCCCGCGACACTGGCTGGGCCCTTGTGATTCTCTGCTCTGCTCTGCCGTGCTGTGCTGTGCTTGCGTGCCTGCCGTCCCGCTCGCTCTCGCTCTCGCTCTCGCTGTGTGTTACGCGCGTCGTCGAAATGGCAGATCAGGCGGCTACGAACGAGACTGCTGCGGCACCCGCCGCCACCGGCACTACGAAGAAGGCCAAGTCTGCGTCGTCTGCGAAGAAGCCGCGCGCCAAGCCTGCGCACCCGCGCACCTCTGAGATGGTGACGGCCGCCATCAAGAGTCTGAAGGAGCGCGGCGGGTCGTCGCTGCAGGCGATCAAGAAGTACATAGCCGCGCACTACAAGCTGGACGCGGAGAAGCTGGCGCCGTTTATCAAGAAGTACCTCAAGTCGGCCGTCGTGGCGGGCGAGCTGGTGCAGACGAAGGGGAAGGGCGCGTCCGGCTCGTTCAAGCTTGCCGGCGCCGGCGGCGGGGGGGCGGCCGAGGGCGGCAAGGCTCGTGCTGGCGGTGCCAAGAAGAAGCGCGCCGCTCCGGCCAGCAAGGAGAAGAAGGGCGCCCGTGCGGCCGGCGCAAAGAAGGCTGGTGGCGTGAAGGCGGCGACCGGTCGGAAGGCGGGCGCCGCCAAGAAGGCGTCTGCGGCGTCGGCCGCTCCCGCGGGTGCGAAGAAGGCGGCTGCGGCCAAGCCGGCCAAGGCCAAGTCGCCGTCGAAGGCGAAGAAGGCCGCCAAGGTTCCGACGAAGAAGCCGAAGGCGCCGCGCCCGAAGAAGGCGACGACGCCGTCTAAGGCGAAGGCTTCGCCCAAGAAGAAGAAGTAGAGTAGAGTAGAGGAGAAAGAGATGGGAAAGGAAGGGTTTGGCGCTTGACCCCGTCGTCCCCACCCCCCGTCGTCGTCTAGTGGCGCGCAAGAGACGCGCGGCCCAAAACGGCCCTTCTCAGGGCCATCAAAGCACGTCGGGGAAGGTTTTGATTGTCGTGTTGCGTTTGGTGTGGGTGTCTGTCTGTATGCCCGTGGGGATGCTGTTTGCGTGCCGTGGTGGTTTGATTGCGGGGGTCGGTGGCGGGTGTGGGCGGCGGTAGCGGTAAGCGGTGTTGTTGTTGTCGTGGTTGATTGTCGCCGTGTTTGTGGCGGCGGCCGACGGTTGGTTTTCTGTCACGTTGTTTTGTTTGAATACGTTGGTTGGCTTGCCTGCGTTCGTTCTTCTCGGATGTGTGTCTTGTCTAGTCGTGTCTGGTCTTTGTTTTGTTTCTTTGTGTGTGTTATGTTTTGCAACGGGGGGCACGTTGAGATGTGGAAGGAGTCGGCGGGGATTTCGGTGGCGTGTAGAGCGAGCGAGCGCGCCTGCCTGGCCGTTGGCCGTCGGAGTGGAGTGCGGGTTTTTTTTGTTTTCGAAACGAAAGCGGCGGCCGGCCAGCCACCCGTGCGGTGTGACGTCGGCCGTTGGGTATTGTGCGCTTTGAGCGCCGGGGAGGGATGATGTGTGATTGTTGCGCGCTGCTAGCAGGCAGGCAGAGTGAGCGGGTGTGTGTGGCGGACGGACGGGAAGTGGTGGTTTTTGTTTTTGGGTTGCGGGGCGAGAGGCAGGCGACCGACAAAGTTTGCTCGCGACGGAGAGATGTTAGTGGCCCTGAAAAGGGCCGTTTTTGTTTGTGCGGTGCGGTGCCGCGGCGCGGTTTAGGCGCGCTCGCCGCGGATGCGGCGCGCGAGCTGGATGTCCTTGGGCATGATGGTGACGCGCTTGGCGTGGATTGCGCACAGGTTGGTGTCTTCGAAGAGGCCGACGAGGTAGGCCTCGCTGGCCTCCTGCAGGGCCATGACTGCGGAGCTCTGGAAGCGCAGGTCGGTCTTGAAGTCCTGGGCGATCTCGCGCACTAGGCGCTGGAATGGCAGCTTGCGGATGAGCAGCTCTGTGCTCTTCTGGTAGCGCCTGATTTCTCGCAGGGCGACGGTGCCCGGCCTGTAGCGGTGGGGCTTCTTGACGCCTCCGGTGGCGGGCGCGCTCTTCCTCGCCGCCTTGGTGGCGAGCTGTTTGCGCGGCGCCTTTCCGCCGGTGGACTTGCGGGCCGTTTGCTTTGTGCGGGCCATGGCGGTAGCGTTGGCGGTAGCGGAGCGGCGTGCGTGGAGGTTAGGTGCGGCGCGGCGTCCGGTGCTGCCTTGACAACGGGCCCGCGCGCCTCCGTGCTGCGCTTATATGCCCTCGGTTGCGCGTGGTGGGGGGAGGGCGGGCCAGAGTCTATATAGGGGGGCGGCGGGCGCGCTGGGCGCAGACCGTAGCCGACTCGCCAGCCGCTGCAGCTGCTGTTTGTGCACGTTTTGCTTTGCCCGAGGAAGGAAGGATGACAGGCCGCGGCAAGGGAGGAAAGGGGCTCGGCAAGGGTGGCGCCAAGCGGCACCGCAAGGTGTTGCGCGACAACATCCAGGGCATCACGAAGCCCGCCATCCGCCGCCTGGCTCGCAGGGGCGGCGTGAAGCGCATCTCTGGTCTGATCTACGAGGAGACCCGCGGGGTGCTGAAGGTGTTCCTGGAGAACGTGATCCGCGACGCGGTGACGTACACTGAGCACGCCAAGCGCAAGACTGTGACGGCCATGGACGTGGTGTACGCCCTGAAGAGGCAGGGGCGCACCCTGTACGGTTTCGGCGGTTAGGCTGCGTCGCAGCGGGCGCTGGCCTTCCCGCGGCCGTGCTTGTGGGTGGGAGAGACTAGAAAACGGCCCTTTTCAGGGCCACCACACTGTTCGGAAGTTGAAAAGTGCGAAAGAGTCTGTGTTGTTGTTGTTGTTGTTGCTGCGTGTGTGTGCGCTGTGTTGTTCGTTTGTTTGTTTGTTTGTTTGTTTGTTTGTTTCTTTCTTTCTTTCCGTTTGAGCGACGTGATGTGGCTGGGAGGGGAGAAGGAAAGGAAACGTGTCATGTGGCTGGCTGTGTGTGGAGCTGCTTCGTTTGTGTTTGTTATTGTGTGTCTTTGTATCGATCGCGACGGAGATGGCGGGCTGTGTGTTGTTGTGCGAGAGAGGCGGTAATTATTTGCTTGCGTGGTTTGGCTCTGTGTGTTTGCGGCGGCGTTGGGGTTTCCGAGGCAAGGCGTGTGGGCATAGGCGGCCGGATCAGCTGTTTCGTTCGTGTCGACGGCCGTTGCGCGCGGGAGTGGAGGGCGGTGTGTCGACACGCCTCCCTTTAACAATGGTCATTATTGCTGCCGTTGTCGTTTGGAAGGCGACTCTGCGACCGTGCAAAATGTGTGTGTGTGTGTGTGTGTGTGTGTGTGTGTGTGCGGGCTGTGTGGACGACAAGATGGCGGACGTGCGCCGGCGGCGGCTGTGCTGTGAAAGTGCAAAGTTGAAACAAAACAAGGTGCGGCGAGGACGACTGAAATTTTGCTTTGGACGTAGGTTTGTGTGGTGGCCCTGAAAAGGGCCGATTGTTGTGGGCCGGGCCGAGCCGAGCCGGCAAAGCGCGTTGCGTGCAGGGGAGCACGCGGCGCTGCGATTGCCTGGCCTCCTTTAGGCCTTCTTCTCGGTCTTCTTTGGCAGCAGGACGGCCTGGATGTTGGGTAGGACACCACCCTGTGCGATGGTGACGCCCGACAGGAGCTTGTTGAGCTCCTCGTCGTTGCGGATGGCAAGCTGCAGGTGGCGCGGGATGATGCGCGTCTTCTTGTTGTCGCGGGCCGCGTTTCCGGCCAGCTCGAGCACCTCAGCCGCGAGGTACTCCATGACGGCGGCGAGGTAGACGGGCGCCCCGGCGCCGACGCGCTCTGCGTAGTTTCCCTTGCGCAGGAGGCGGTGGATTCTGCCGACCGGGAACTGGAGCCCAGCCCTGCTTGAGCGGGACTTTGACTTGCCCTTGACTTTGCCTCCCTTTCCGCGTCCGGACATGGCGATGGGCTAGCGACGGTGCACACGAGAAGGAAACGAAAACGACCGGTGCGAGCGGCAGCGAGTCGAGCAGCGGAGTGCGTGCCGGCGCAGCCGGGGTGGGGGTGCTTTATGGGCTCGGGTGCGGCGGCCGGTTGCGCGCGCGCCCCATTGGTCGGCGGCCGCAACAGGGCGAGCTGGTAAAGGTGCGGCGGCGGCTGGCGGCGGGTGCCACTGTGTGGGGAGACGCTGACTAGAGCGGAGCGCTTGCTACTGGTGTTGCTGCTGCCGCCGTACGTTGGTTCGAGATGCCGCCCAAGACTAGCGGGAAGGCCGCCAAGAAGGCTGGCAAGGCGCAGAAGAACATTTCGAAGGGCGACAAGAAGAAGAAGCGCAAGAGGAAGGAGAGCTATGCCATCTACATCTACAAGGTGCTGAAGCAGGTGCACCCTGACACGGGCATCTCGTCGAAGGCGATGAGCATCATGAACAGCTTCGTGAACGACATTTTCGAGCGCATTGCGGCCGAGGCTTCTCGCCTGGCGCACTACAACAAGCGCTCGACCATCACGTCCCGCGAGATCCAGACCGCTGTGCGGCTGTTGCTGCCTGGCGAGCTGGCCAAGCACGCCGTGAGCGAGGGCACGAAGGCGGTGACCAAGTACACGAGCTCCAAGTAAGGAGGTGGCTCTGGAACGGAAGGAAGGATGGAGAGAGAATGCTCCTCCGTTGCGAGAGCGGCAAAACGGCCCTTTTCAGGGCCACCAACTTGCCTTTTGCGGGAAGGGCGGAATTGTTGTTGTTGTTTGTGTGGACGGCTGTGATGTATGTGTGCATTTTGATTGTGGGTGGGGGGGCGCGTCAAAGCGTGTTGCGCGGGGTACGGCCACGAGGTTGGTCGCCGTGGCGTGGAATGGTGGCACGCCTCGTTGGCGTGGTTTTTGACCCATTTGGTGTTGTTGGTGTGTGTGTTACCTGTCTGCGAGGGGGGACAGTGCGATCGCCGACTTTTGTGTCACCGTAACGACGGCCGTTTGCGGGTTTGTTTTTTGCACATCATACATGGCGAGGGTGAAATGTGAAATGTTGTTTTTTTTTGTGGTTTTTGTTTGCCGCCCACTATTCCCTTTGCTGTACGCCGAGTTTGACAATGGTGCGACGTAACTGCAGCGTGGAGGTGTGTGAGTGACGTTGAAATGAACGTGCCATGAAGACGCATTGTTGTTGCATTGTACTGTACGTGTACGGCGACACGCACGATGATGTACCATTCGACTCTGATTTTTGATAGCCGTGTCTGACTGATTGCGTACGACGCACGCACACCGATGTCGTCATTCAAGATGCACGCGTGTCCAGTGCAGTACAGTAAGCGCGACGCTAGACGACGGCGGCGGCGGCGGCGGCCGTTTTTGGCGAATGTCTGTACACGTGTTTGTCTGTGTCCATCCGGTATGTATTTGTTTGTTTGAAAGTGTTTTGTGTGTCGGTGACGTGGTCCGATCCGTCGCCCCCCTGAGTAACTGTCGATCGGCGCGATAGACCGGCGTCACGCAACTGAACCGAAGTCGTGGGCACACCCGTCATACTGTTGTACACCGTCGCGCTGAGAACGGTAACGACAGGTTGACTTTGATCGGTCGAATGTCTGGGCAGAACGTGAGGAAGGAGGCAAGAGTGCAGGAGGAAAGGACAGAGGGGGGGGGGCAAAAGAGAGAGGAAGGGAAAAAGGGGAGAAACGCATTCGTAGAGCAACGGAACGTTCCCGTGTCGGAGGCGTATTGGAGCCGCACTGAAATGCGTTTAACGGCGGCGCGGCTGCAAGTGTCTGCCGTGGTGAACGTTACCTTTGACGGCTGCATTGGCCTTTGCTTTTTGCTTTTGCTTTCGCTTTCGCTTTCCCGGTTGTACGTAACGTTTGTTGGTATGGTTGGTTCTGAGGAAGAGTGTGTGACAGTGCCGTGCCGTCCATGTTCGTGTGCCCTCCCATTGTGTGTATGCTATTGTCTGTGTACTTGAATGATGTATGTAGGTGTTAGTGGACGTGTTTTACCAGTGGGGGGAAATGGATCGTCGATAGTTGGCGTCACTCTGTCACGGTCGAGATGACGCACCCTCCGTACAGAAAGGTGTCGGGAAAGTGTGTGTGTGTGTGTGTGTGTGTGTGTGTGTGTGTGTGCGTGCGTGCGTCCGTGAATTGGCAGTGTTTGGAGGTGGGCGTGCCCTGCATGTGGCCCGGAAGGCTGTTCGTTTGGCGGTAGTGTTGTGTGGACAGGGGAGGGGCATGCGTAACGCTGCTGGCATGGCATTTCGGGAGATGGGAGGGGGCAAACGAGGAAACGAGGAGCGGCGGCCAAAGACGGGACGGGGAGGGGCGCGGTGTGGGTGGCTTGCGCCTGTGCTCGGCGTTGTGGTTTGTGCAAAAGAGGAGGAGAAAAACAATGAGTTGCCAGGGAGGGGAGCGGTGTTGTGTTGTGGTTGTCGTGGTGTAGCCGCAGACGCGGCTGTCAGTGAACGTGGCGAGACGGACGGATGCGCGGAGGGGCGGGGGCGGCGCATTTCGCCGGTGCCGTGCCGTGCCGTGCCATGTCATGCCTGAAAGCCGCGTGGTCGCTGTGTTGTTGGTGGCGTGGGGGCGAGGAGAGTACCGTACGGGTGTGCTTGTGCGCCGGAAATGGCACACTGCGCCTGCCCGTCTTGGAGGCTGATGGCTGTGGTGTGGAAATGGGGCGCGGTGATGTTGAAGCAGTTGAAGAACAGAAAAGAAACCAAGAAGAAAACGGAAGGCGTGATGCGGCGGTGGTGGTGAGAGCGGGAAAAACAAAACAAAACAAAAAAAAAGAAAGAAAAAAAAACAACAAGAAAAAAGAAGGAAAAACAACAAGAAACAAAAAAAGAAAACAAAAAGTCTATCAATATTAAAATGTAAATGGAAATGGAAATGGAAATGGACCCAGGTATAACCTCCCTGCACAAATAGCAGAGAGTCCGATGATAATAAAAATGTGCCAGAATGTTAACGTCCCTACAAAACAAACCCAACGATAATATTAATGAAAGAATGAACCGTATGTAACATTGCAACAGACATAATGGAACCTGATAAATTGTATAAGGGCAGCAGCGTTGACCTTTGGCCCTGTATTCAGAATAAAAAGAGCCAAAGATCGTTACCCCAATGAAAAAGACACTGAAACACGTATGTAACATAGCAGCGATGGCGAGACATTGTAGCATCTGTGACCAGAGAGTTTGCGCTGGACCGCGCGAGTGTTGCGAGCGGTTCTCAGTCAGTCAGTCAGTCAGTCAGTCAGTCAGTCAGTCGTTGCGAGTCTGTAGCTCTGTCTAGTTGAGGGCTGTACTCTGTCAGTAGTCGTCGCGTGCAGTACGCTAATAGTCGTCATGCAGAGCGGTCGGTCAGTAGTAGCAGCCGAGTGCGGTTGTGTGATGTAGGCGGTCGGCAACACTGGTCAAGATGGTGAAGGAGGTATACTGTTAATTAATATAATCATTAGATAATGAAAAATTATATTTATTGTAATTAATTCTCCAACAAGTTCCCCAAAAATAATTTTTATTTCAAAAGCATTTTTCAAAAATGTAATGTTTTATTGAACTAAAGAGTTCGTTGCACTTCCCATTTCATTCCACTTCTTTGAAGAAAAATTTCACTAAAATCACAAAAAAAGAGAATATTATTATTTGCAATGCAGTTCCTCCAAGCGCTGCGCAACAACAAGAGCAGAAATGTGACATCCATTTATTCTGAGGTAAGACTTTAATTCTGATTGTTTTGCACAGGGCCAAAGACCGATATTTCGGCTCAATTGAAGTTTCTTGTCACTGAACGGACTTTAAATGTTGTGAAGAATTTATATTTGAGTCGGATTGCGAATTTCACATTTTTGTTGCCATTTTCAATACCTCTCATTGTGGGCGAGGTTACAATTAGCGCAATGTCCATTAGCATCCGTAAATAACATTGTCCATTATTTTAAATTTTGCGGGGAGGTTACAACACACAAAAAAAAAAAAAAAAACAAAAAAGTTGCATTTATATCCGCTCCTCAATTGTAGATACCCCTTACACAGCTGTGTGCAATGAATGAGTGCTGGCTGGTAATTAATTGCACTCCTTGGAGGGAAATGCCATAGGAAGTAGTCTTTAAAAAGTGAATGTTTTTCGTTAAAAGACAAAAGTTGCTTTAGAAAAAAGTAATAGTGGGGCTTTTGTTGTTGAACAAAATAAGTACAATGAACATACGTTATCAGATTTGCGCAATGCAGCTTCACACTACCTTTTGATTATAACACAATATACTATACATCGTCCCGAACCGTGACCAGAGTCGCGAGACGAGCAGAGCACGCCGCCGACGCCCGCTCAGTACAACCGTCCACCCGCTACTACTGTCGACCGACTACTACCTCTCCCGACTCGCGCTACAATATATATAACAACTGTTCCTGGCGACCCGGTGCGTGCCACTACTGTCGTCTGGCGCGGTCCAAGCGCCGACTAGCAACGATAAATAACTCTCTGGTCAGACAGAGATGCTGTCATGCCTCGCCATCGCTCTGGTAACGAATACATACGTGTTGCAGCGTGCGTACCACCGGAACACGCAGTGGCGGAGCCAAAGACTGTGTTGTCGAGGTCGAGTGCGAGCGGGAAGAGAGGCAGCGTCGGCACGGAGATGCAAGCGAGCGAGACGCACGGGGGCTGCGGCGTGGCGCGTTTGCGGTCGGCGCCTTTGGTGGCAACGGCCGGGACAAGCAGCGGTGTATGGTGTGGTGCGGGGCGGACAGGGGCGGCGGTGGACGGGGAGGAGGCGGCGCGACGACGGCATGGGGGCGAAAACGGGACGGGGGACGGCGGATGTTGAGAGGCGTCACGCGCGGACAGGACACAGGACACAGACACAGAGACACACAGATTGGAAAGGGAGGGTGCGCGGTAGTAGTTGGGAATGTGCGTACCGTGCGGGATGGGAGTGGGCGAGGAACACGGTCGTGGCCCCTGTTTGTGGGTGCGTGTGATGACGTCGGTGTGTTGTGGGAAGGGAAGGTGCTGTGGCGGCGGCGCGTAATGGGCGTAGGCCGAAAAGAGAAAGGAACGTGGGCAGTGTGTTGGCAAGCGTCGGTTCGACTGCGACGTTGATGGGCAGGGCAAGGTTAATGGTGGTAGGAGTAGGCGTGTGGGCGCAAAAAATCTGCCGCTGCAGGCGGTGCCGTAACCGCCATGGGGCGGGAAGGAGAGAGGGCCAAAGAAAGAAAGAAAGAAGAAAACAAAATAAAAAAAAAAAAAGGAGGGGGGGGGGGGCGAAAGGAAGGCAGGAAGGACAAGAGGCGAGGCGACGGCTTGCTTTGTGTATCGGTCGGTCTCTGGCTATGCTTCGTTTTCTGCAGCAGGGTCGGTGCGCGGCGTGGCTCGCGGCAGTGGGAACGCCTGGCGGCTGGACGGCCAGCAATGCGGTTGGATGGGCGGCCACAGCACCGCACCTGTGCCCGAGGAGGAGACGCTGGCGGCGGGCCCTGAGGTGAGGCCGGCTCGGCTCGGCTGGGGCTGTGGATGTGTAGGTGTGCGCCGCTGCTGCAACAACGAGTAAAACGCGAGAAGAAGGGATGGCGGTAGAGAGAAAAAAAAAAAAAAGGTCGTGTTGTGTTGATGCGCAGGCAGACGCGTACAGAGAGACGAGCCCGGTCTGCAGCAGGGTGTGGCCGTGCCGAGTGCAGAGCAGCGGCGGCTCGGTTCGGTTCGGTTCGGCCCGGCGGGCCGCGCTGTTGTCGCGGACGTGAGCGCCCCCTGGCGGGTGGCCGGAGGCGGCGCGGCGTGTTGGACGTGTGGCTGGTGGCAGTGCACAATTTGCGAGTGGCTGGCGGTGTGGCGTGGCGGTTGGCGCGTCGGGCGGCGGAGAGGGAGAGAGAGGAGAGGTATGTGTTGCGGGCGCCCTTTGCTGCGCTGCGTCGTTGCGTGTGCCGTACAGGGCGGGCGCTTGTCGACTGTGTGGGCGGTGTGGCGAATTGGCGTGAAACGGCTGCCGAGAGGTGTGTGGTAGCGAGCCGGTCGGTGTCAGTGCGAAGGGGAATGTGCGTGCGTTTGGCGGTTTCGGTGTGCTTTTTGCGGCGTGAGAGTGGGAATTAGTGGGGCCGGCTGTTGTGTTTGTTCCTTGTGTCTTGTGTCGTGTAGGTAGCTTGATGGCAACGTGGAAGGACGCCGGTTTCGTTTCGAGCCTTGCGTGTGGTTGTCGACGTTGACTGGTTGGCGTGTGCCGATGCACGTGCATGTGTGGGTCGCGAGTGCGTTTTTGGCTGGCTGTGTGTGTGTGTGTGTTTTGGGGGGGAAGGGGGAGGCGGTGGTGAAAGTGCAGTCGTTGCCACGGGCGTCGTCGGGTCGGGTGGGGCTGGGGCTGTGCGTCGTGGCGGAAAGGTGGTAGGTTGCGGGAAGCGAGCCCGTCGTTGACGGTGTCGCGTGAGTTGTGAATCGAGTGGGGCGCGGGGCGCGGGGCGCGGGACAGGAGCAGCGTGCCGCTGCGTCGTGGTCGTCAGCAGAGGCTGTGCGTGTGCTTGTCCTTTTTGTGGGCGGTTCGTGCGAGGCGTTTTTGTTTTGTGTTGCCCTAGTTGTTAGTTTATTTTGTTTGTGTTTGTTATTTTGAGACGACGACTGGTTGGTGGCGTGCGCGCGAAGTGGCGGTGTGCGCTTCCCGTGTCGTTTGTGTTGTTTTTTTTTTGTTTTTGTTTTTGTGTGTTTTTTTTTGCACTGGGCCCCGGGGGGTGGGTGGGTGCGTGCGTGTGTGTCGATTGCCGGCTGGCGAAAGGTGCGCCATCGGCGGGGTGGGTCGCCGGCACGAGTAGAGGCGGCGGCGTTGTTGCTGTTGTTGTGTGGTGTTTGTTTTGTTCGGCTGTGTCGGCGAGCTGTGTTGCGGTGCGTGTGAATGGTGGTGCAAAAGTGCTGGCGTTGGGGCTGCGACTGCGACGGCGGCGAGCCGCGGGCGCGCATGATAGTGATGTTGTGAACAGCGGCTGTGTACGGTAGTGGTGTTGTTGTAGCACGACGTGCATCCGGGCCGGCGCGGAAAGCGCAGTTGCGGGCGGTTGCCCTTCGGTGCCAGCCATGTCGCGTGAGCGGCGGGTTGCTGTGGTGTCGACACGTGGTGCTCTGGGTTGTTGTGTGGTGCCCTTTGGCCGGTGGGGGTGGTTCGCGTGCGTCTCGTTCGCGCTCGGTATCTGGTCGTGGTCGTGCTGCTCCCCCGTCTGTCGGCGGTTTTCGACGTCGTCTGTACGTTTTTGTCCGTTTGCGGCGGTGCCTGCCGACGTCGTCCCGTCGCGACCTTTCAACCGAAAGTGTGGCGCCCGAAGGTGAACGAACGTAACCCTGACCTCGGCGCTTTACGCTGAGCCGAGCGAACCGAACCGAACCTAACCTGTGGTGTGGTGAGGTGAGCTCAGCCTGTGAGCCCCAAACGTCTACGTAAGGTAAGCTGTCCGGCGGCTCACGCCTCACGTTTTGAACGCTTTTTTAACCTACGTTTGACGCTTCTTAACCTAGCACTGACCCCTTAACCTAACGTGTAACGTAACCTAACGTAACCTAACCTAACCTAACCTAACCTAACCTAACCTAACCTAACCTCTGACGCCTGACGTGTTTGAATGCTTAACCTAAGTTTGACGCTTAACCTAACCCAAGTCCCCTTAACCTAACCCACGTCCACCTAACCTAACCGAACCTAACCTAGACGTGTAAACGTAATGTGTAACGCGCAACGTGTAAGGTCGGCTGTCGTGTGTGCTGACGGCAGATTGGGTTGGTCTGTAGATTCGGATTGCGGTTTGCCTCGGTCGAGGGGTTGGGTCGGAAGCGGCGAGGGGCGGCGGCGCCTGTTGCGCAGGCGGCGTCCGTTTGCGGCGGGCAATTGTTGAGAAACGGCTGTGAATGTTGGCGGGCGAGAGGAGGAGGACGGCGCGCGATGTGGCCCGACGGCTGCGGGCCGATCGGGAAACGGCGGGAGGGCGACGGAAGGCGATGGGGCGGCGGAGGCGCGTTTGCACGGCCGTCATCGCCGCACGCCTCGGCTTGTGTGGCTGTGGCGCCGGCCGCGCTGGCCGGGCTGCCGCGGCGACGGTGTGGGAGTTTTGCCGAAGGTTTGGCCATTGTGGCGGGTCGTCGGCTGGGGCTGTGGGGGCGGCATTTGGGCGGGGGCGGCGATTCTCGGCGGGCCGACCCAGGCTGTAGCGCGCGGTAGCTGCAGTTTGGCCGTGGTTTGCGGCGCTGCCGTGGCGACTGGTTGGCGACTGTGGTGTGGCTGTGTGTAGCCCCATCCTCGGTGGTTTGAAAGGCGCGGGCGGTTGTGGCGCAGCTTTGGGGCTGCTCCGCACAGGCTGTCGGACGTTGGGCGGTAGCAAGCGCGGGAGGCGCGGCGCGGCGGCGCGCAGAGTGGCGGCCGCTCTCTCGGCCGTCCGCGCCCGCCCGCGACACTGGCTGGGCCCTTGTGATTCTCTGCTCTGCTCTGCCGTGCTGTGCTGTGCTTGCGTGCCTGCCGTCCCGCTCGCTCTCGCTCTCGCTCTCGCTGTGTGTTACGCGCGTCGTCGAAATGGCAGATCAGGCGGCTACGAACGAGACTGCTGCGGCACCCGCCGCCACCGGCACTACGAAGAAGGCCAAGTCTGCGTCGTCTGCGAAGAAGCCGCGCGCCAAGCCTGCGCACCCGCGCACCTCTGAGATGGTGACGGCCGCCATCAAGAGTCTGAAGGAGCGCGGCGGGTCGTCGCTGCAGGCGATCAAGAAGTACATAGCCGCGCACTACAAGCTGGACGCGGAGAAGCTGGCGCCGTTTATCAAGAAGTACCTCAAGTCGGCCGTCGTGGCGGGCGAGCTGGTGCAGACGAAGGGGAAGGGCGCGTCCGGCTCGTTCAAGCTTGCCGGCGCCGGCGGCGGGGGGGCGGCCGAGGGCGGCAAGGCTCGTGCTGGCGGTGCCAAGAAGAAGCGCGCCGCTCCGGCCAGCAAGGAGAAGAAGGGCGCCCGTGCGGCCGGCGCAAAGAAGGCTGGTGGCGTGAAGGCGGCGACCGGTCGGAAGGCGGGCGCCGCCAAGAAGGCGTCTGCGGCGTCGGCCGCTCCCGCGGGTGCGAAGAAGGCGGCTGCGGCCAAGCCGGCCAAGGCCAAGTCGCCGTCGAAGGCGAAGAAGGCCGCCAAGGTTCCGACGAAGAAGCCGAAGGCGCCGCGCCCGAAGAAGGCGACGACGCCGTCTAAGGCGAAGGCTTCGCCCAAGAAGAAGAAGTAGAGTAGAGTAGAGGAGAAAGAGATGGGAAAGGAAGGGTTTGGCGCTTGACCCCGTCGTCCCCACCCCCCGTCGTCGTCTAGTGGCGCGCAAGAGACGCGCGGCCCAAAACGGCCCTTCTCAGGGCCATCAAAGCACGTCGGGGAAGGTTTTGATTGTCGTGTTGCGTTTGGTGTGGGTGTCTGTCTGTATGCCCGTGGGGATGCTGTTTGCGTGCCGTGGTGG
The DNA here is from genome assembly GCF_021461385.2 of Schistocerca piceifrons. Classification (NCBI taxonomy): domain Eukaryota; kingdom Metazoa; phylum Arthropoda; class Insecta; order Orthoptera; family Acrididae; genus Schistocerca; species Schistocerca piceifrons. The sequence goes on along the minus strand of NW_025726865.1, from coordinate 253,511 downwards.
TTTGATTGCGGGGGTCGGTGGCGGGTGTGGGCGGCGGTAGCGGTAAGCGGTGTTGTTGTTGTCGTGGTTGATTGTCGCCGTGTTTGTGGCGGCGGCCGACGGTTGGTTTTCTGTCACGTTGTTTTGTTTGAATACGTTGGTTGGCTTGCCTGCGTTCGTTCTTCTCGGATGTGTGTCTTGTCTAGTCGTGTCTGGTCTTTGTTTTGTTTCTTTGTGTGTGTTATGTTTTGCAACGGGGGGCACGTTGAGATGTGGAAGGAGTCGGCGGGGATTTCGGTGGCGTGTAGAGCGAGCGAGCGCGCCTGCCTGGCCGTTGGCCGTCGGAGTGGAGTGCGGGTTTTTTTTGTTTTCGAAACGAAAGCGGCGGCCGGCCAGCCACCCGTGCGGTGTGACGTCGGCCGTTGGGTATTGTGCGCTTTGAGCGCCGGGGAGGGATGATGTGTGATTGTTGCGCGCTGCTAGCAGGCAGGCAGAGTGAGCGGGTGTGTGTGGCGGACGGACGGGAAGTGGTGGTTTTTGTTTTTGGGTTGCGGGGCGAGAGGCAGGCGACCGACAAAGTTTGCTCGCGACGGAGAGATGTTAGTGGCCCTGAAAAGGGCCGTTTTTGTTTGTGCGGTGCGGTGCCGCGGCGCGGTTTAGGCGCGCTCGCCGCGGATGCGGCGCGCGAGCTGGATGTCCTTGGGCATGATGGTGACGCGCTTGGCGTGGATTGCGCACAGGTTGGTGTCTTCGAAGAGGCCGACGAGGTAGGCCTCGCTGGCCTCCTGCAGGGCCATGACTGCGGAGCTCTGGAAGCGCAGGTCGGTCTTGAAGTCCTGGGCGATCTCGCGCACTAGGCGCTGGAATGGCAGCTTGCGGATGAGCAGCTCTGTGCTCTTCTGGTAGCGCCTGATTTCTCGCAGGGCGACGGTGCCCGGCCTGTAGCGGTGGGGCTTCTTGACGCCTCCGGTGGCGGGCGCGCTCTTCCTCGCCGCCTTGGTGGCGAGCTGTTTGCGCGGCGCCTTTCCGCCGGTGGACTTGCGGGCCGTTTGCTTTGTGCGGGCCATGGCGGTAGCGTTGGCGGTAGCGGAGCGGCGTGCGTGGAGGTTAGGTGCGGCGCGGCGTCCGGTGCTGCCTTGACAACGGGCCCGCGCGCTTTTTTTTTTTTTTTTTTTTTTTTTTTTTTTTTTTTTTTTTTTTTTTTTAGCACTTTTCATTCCTTCTCCTAAGGGGAGAAGGCGGGCTGTTTTAGGGCTTGTCTGTTTGCCCTTTATCAGCCATAGGGTACATTTTTATTCTATTTATTTCCATTTTTCTTGTATATCTGATTACATGCTATTATCTTATATTGAGAATCCTTAATTTTACGTTTTTTTTTTTGTGTATATAAAATGAGGGAATATAGATTGATTTTGTTATGTATTAACTGAACATGTTTAGCAATATGACAAACTTAATAAAACTAATTGTTTGCTTAATTTAATTTAGTTTATAACTGGATTAGTTTATAACTGGAAGTGACACATTATTCTAATGGGGGATTTATTTTTAACAGCGTTTACATTGTTTTTCCCTGTGTCATACTTCTTTGTGATGGAGTATGTTGTTTTAGATGATATATTCTAGCTTAGACTATTCTTAATACTATTGTTTACATGTTCTCCTTTCCTGTTTTGTAGTACTTGGAGCTGGTTGCTACAATGTTTTTTTGCCTTATTCTAGTTTTACATATTCTCCTTTCCCGTTGGTGGTACTTGGAGCTGGTTTTTTTTTGTTAACAATAGTTCTTATCTTGTCTATGGTTTCCTTAATGTTATTGTGTTTTATTCGATGGGGTGTGTTGTGTGTTGAGTGTGGGGGGCTGTCGTGGTGCACTAGGTCATTGTCGTTGTGCTATTGTCTTTTGTCTAGGTGGAGGGGGGTGGTTTCGCCTTCTGTCAGTTGTGTCATTGTGGGTGCTAAGTCGGGGAACTCAGTTGTTGTATTTTGTGCTACTGTACGCGCCGGGTAAATGTATTTCTTTTTTGGGCGTCTTGCTGTGCGTGGCTTGGTCGTCAGAATGTCTTCCATGTCGGGTCGTTTGTGTAGGATGTGAGAGCCGTATCTTGCTCTGAGTTTTGTCAGTCTTGTTTGTAGAGGGGTTATTTCTGTCGCCTCGTATACTTCGTCGCTAGGGGTGCGGCATGGTAGCTTTGCTATGCTGCGTAGTAGTCGGCGTTCTGTCGAGTACAGTCTGTTTGCTACTGTCTTTGGTATTCCGCCTAGTGGTGCAGCGGCGTATTCGTATATTGGTCGTATGTATGTCTTGTATGTGTGTATAGCTGTCCTGGTGGAGCAGCCATACAGTCGTCCTTGTACTTGTCGGATTAACTGTTGTCGTTTCCTCGTTTTGTTGAGCAGGTATTGCAGGTGGGCTTGGTAGTTGAGGTGTTTGTCTAGGTAGACACCGAGGTATCTCGCCTTGTCAGTCAGTTGTAGGGGTTCGTTCCATAGTCGGAGTGTTATGTCTTCTTGTTTTTGCTGTCGTTTTTTTGTCAGGTTGCGGTGTTGGAATAGGACTAGTTGTGTTTTAGTCGGGTTGGGTCGGATTCTCCATTTAGTCATCCATGTCTCTAGTTTGGTCAGGTATTTTGCTGCTTTTTTTTGTATTACGTCTGTCCTGAGTCCTGTGCACCAATATGCAGTGTCATCTGCATATAGGGCGATCTTTTCGTGTTGGTCTGTTGGGGTCGGTATGTCGTGTGTGTATAGCGCGTACAGTAGTGGGGATGATATTGCACCTTGTGGGACTCCCGCCTCTGGGGTGAATGGTTCAGAGGTGGCGTCTTGCACATGTACTCTGCTGTGTCGTCCGGTTATTTGAGTTTTTACTAGGCGTACGAATTTCGGTGGGATGCCGAGTTTGAGCAGTTTGAACAGGAGCCCATTGTGCCATAGACGGTCGAAGGCGCGCTCGATGTCGAGAAATATGGCTAGCGTACAGTGCGATCTGTTGAAGCCCTGGGTGATGTCGCATGTCAGTTTCAGAAGTGGGTCTGTGGTGGAGTGGTTGGGGCGGAAGCCGGCTTGGAGTAGGGGGAGTAGTTGTTTGTTGTCCACATATTTTCTTAGTCTGTCGGTCAGTATACGTTCATACGTTTTTCCTATAACGTCCAGTAGTGAGATAGGTCGGTAGGAGAGGGGGTCTGTTCGTGGCTTGTCGGGTTTGGGGATCATTATGGTCTTACTTGTCTTCCATGCAGTCGGGATTGTTTCTGTCGTTAGGCAGTAGTTGAACATCAGTGAGAGGATTGGGATTAAGGCAGGGAGGGGGGCGTTCTGCAGGTGGATACGTTTGATGTTGTTTTGTCCTGGGGCTGAATTTCGTCCGGCGCGCCTCCGTGCTGCGCTTATATGCCCTCGGTTGCGCGTGGTGGGGGGAGGGCGGGCCAGAGTCTATATAGGGGGGCGGCGGGCGCGCTGGGCGCAGACCGTAGCCGACTCGCCAGCCGCTGCAGCTGCTGTTTGTGCACGTTTTGCTTTGCCCGAGGAAGGAAGGATGACAGGCCGCGGCAAGGGAGGAAAGGGGCTCGGCAAGGGTGGCGCCAAGCGGCACCGCAAGGTGTTGCGCGACAACATCCAGGGCATCACGAAGCCCGCCATCCGCCGCCTGGCTCGCAGGGGCGGCGTGAAGCGCATCTCTGGTCTGATCTACGAGGAGACCCGCGGGGTGCTGAAGGTGTTCCTGGAGAACGTGATCCGCGACGCGGTGACGTACACTGAGCACGCCAAGCGCAAGACTGTGACGGCCATGGACGTGGTGTACGCCCTGAAGAGGCAGGGGCGCACCCTGTACGGTTTCGGCGGTTAGGCTGCGTCGCAGCGGGCGCTGGCCTTCCCGCGGCCGTGCTTGTGGGTGGGAGAGACTAGAAAACGGCCCTTTTCAGGGCCACCACACTGTTCGGAAGTTGAAAAGTGCGAAAGAGTCTGTGTTGTTGTTGTTGTTGTTGCTGCGTGTGTGTGCGCTGTGTTGTTCGTTTGTTTGTTTGTTTGTTTGTTTGTTTCTTTCTTTCTTTCTTTCCGTTTGAGCGACGTGATGTGGCTGGGAGGGGAGAAGGAAAGGAAACGTGTCATGTGGCTGGCTGTGTGTGGAGCTGCTTCGTTTGTGTTTGTTATTGTGTGTCTTTGTATCGATCGCGACGGAGATGGCGGGCTGTGTGTTGTTGTGCGAGAGAGGCGGTAATTATTTGCTTGCGTGGTTTGGCTCTGTGTGTTTGCGGCGGCGTTGGGGTTTCCGAGGCAAGGCGTGTGGGCATAGGCGGCCGGATCAGCTGTTTCGTTCGTGTCGACGGCCGTTGCGCGCGGGAGTGGAGGGCGGTGTGTCGACACGCCTCCCTTTAACAATGGTCATTATTGCTGCCGTTGTCGTTTGGAAGGCGACTCTGCGACCGTGCAAAATGTGTGTGTGTGTGTGTGTGTGTGTGTGTGTGTGTGTGCGGGCTGTGTGGACGACAAGATGGCGGACGTGCGCCGGCGGCGGCTGTGCTGTGAAAGTGCAAAGTTGAAACAAAACAAGGTGCGGCGAGGACGACTGAAATTTTGCTTTGGACGTAGGTTTGTGTGGTGGCCCTGAAAAGGGCCGATTGTTGTGGGCCGGGCCGAGCCGAGCCGGCAAAGCGCGTTGCGTGCAGGGGAGCACGCGGCGCTGCGATTGCCTGGCCTCCTTTAGGCCTTCTTCTCGGTCTTCTTTGGCAGCAGGACGGCCTGGATGTTGGGTAGGACACCACCCTGTGCGATGGTGACGCCCGACAGGAGCTTGTTGAGCTCCTCGTCGTTGCGGATGGCAAGCTGCAGGTGGCGCGGGATGATGCGCGTCTTCTTGTTGTCGCGGGCCGCGTTTCCGGCCAGCTCGAGCACCTCAGCCGCGAGGTACTCCATGACGGCGGCGAGGTAGACGGGCGCCCCGGCGCCGACGCGCTCTGCGTAGTTTCCCTTGCGCAGGAGGCGGTGGATTCTGCCGACCGGGAACTGGAGCCCAGCCCTGCTTGAGCGGGACTTTGACTTGCCCTTGACTTTGCCTCCCTTTCCGCGTCCGGACATGGCGATGGGCTAGCGACGGTGCACACGAGAAGGAAACGAAAACGACCGGTGCGAGCGGCAGCGAGTCGAGCAGCGGAGTGCGTGCCGGCGCAGCCTGCTGCTCACATCTTTTACTTTCCCCTCTTTGGGGAAGTGTGTGTGGGGGAGTTTGTAGCCTTTCGGCTTTTACTCCCCTGTGAACGTGTGTGTGTGATTTTTTTTTTTTTCTATAGTTTTTTGGTGTCTGTGACTTGTGATGTTTGTTGTGAATGAGTCTAGTACTTGCCTGAGGTAGGCGAGAAGATTGGTGTTATATGGGAAGGAACTGGATTAGGGATTGGGTTTTGGGATTTTTCTTCGACTTAGTCGTCGAAGATCGTCATAGGGCGCTTATGCTTGTCGCGGGACATGTCGTACCGACCTAGGGAGTGGATGAGCGCGTTTTCGGATCTGGAAGAACCCTCATAGAAGGACCTTGCCAGATCCTGGAAACGCTCTCTCAGGAGTGGGATTTCGGCTGCGGCGTGCAGGTCGTCTATGGGGAATCCGAGTGGTAGATGCAGTGCCCTTCTGAGGGCGCGGTTCTGCAGCCTCTGGAGTTTGTCCAGGTGCTGCTTTGCCGCGTATCCCCAGACAGGGCACGCATACTCCATTACTGGCCGGATCAGGGCCTGATAAACATTTACTGCTACTGGGAAGGGAAGGGAGCTGTTTGTGTTCAGGATAGGGTATAGAATGGACATTCTGGCGCAGACCTTCCTGTGGACCTCGTCTATGTGGGGTTTCCACGTAAGACGAGAGTCCAAGGTTACGCCAAGGTACTTGGCGGTTCTGCGCCAGGGGAGTTGGATTCCATTTAGGTGAAGGTGGAGGGGGGGACGTTGAGGAGGTTCGCGCCTTCCGAGCCTGCGGGTAATCAGCATTGCCTGCGTCTTCTCGGAGTTGATCGTGATGCGCCAGCGACGGGCCCAAGTTTCTGTGTCATCTAAAACCTTTTGTAGCCTACGGATGACCAGGTCCTTGTTCGCATTTCTCGTGTAGAAGGCTGTGTCGTCAGCGTACTGCGCAGTGTGCACCAGGGGGGCCGTCGGAGTATCCGCAGTGTACAAACTGTACAATACGGGCCCCAGGACCGATCCCTGTGGCACCCCGGCACGAATACGCCTTCTGGTGGAGGTGGCAGTTTCTACTTTGACGGAGAAAGTCCTGTTCGTGAGATAGCTCTTAATGAGCTGAACTATGCTCCCGGGAAACCCTTGTGTGTACAACTTGTAGAGTAGCCCTCTATGCCATACTGAATCAAAGGCTTTGGCTACGTCTAGTAGCACTATCCCGCAGTAGCCTCTGTGGTTGAAGCCCTCTGTGGCTGCTTCAACCATTCTCATGACCTGCTGTGGGGCAGAGTGGTTCTGCCGGAACCCAAATTGGAAATCCGGCAGAATTTGCTCTCTGGTAATGTGTTCTTGTATGGGTCTTAGCAGGAGGCGCTCATAGATCTTGCTGAGTGTTGGCAAGAGGCTAATCGGCCTGTAGTGCTGTGGGAATAGAGGGTCTTTCCCTGGTTTGTGTATCGCGACCACTTCCGCATGTTTCCAGCAAGCTGGGAAAACACGGGAACGAGTAATCTCGTTGAGGACGTTCGCGAGGTGTGTGATCGCTGTGGGTGGGAGTTTTTTGACTAACTGGTTTGTGACACTGTCGTGCCCTGGCGCCTTTTTTGTAGGGAGGGACCTAATTACTCTTGCCACGTCCTCGGGGGCAAAAAGTATGGGTTCGTCCTCTGGGTCCTCCTCAGCATTGAGGAAGACGGCCAGTTGACGGCTGACTACCTCTTCATGTTCTTCATCCTGGGGTTCTGCCGCTTGGAACTGCTTCTCAAAGGAGTCGGCGAGGGCGTTGGCCTTTCCAGCATGGCTGTAGACCAGTCCCCGCTCGCCATGCAGTGGCGGCATCCTAGCGCGTCGGTTTGTAAACTGTTTGGTCGCTTGCCATAGTGTATGATCGTCTACTTTGAGAGATGTGAGGCGGTTTTGCCATTGCTGGTTTCTGTGCTCATTGAGCGCTACCTTCAGCTCTCTCTGTAGACGATTGAGCAGCCTCCTGGTGGCCTGATTTCTGGTGATCTTCCACTCTTTTGCCACTCTGTTCTTGTGTCGAATTTGAGCTAGCAGGTGTTCCGGGAGCTGTATTTGCGGCGGTGGGCCATCCCTTTGTGGAGGGGTGGCTTCTTCCGCTGCCTGCAAGATGGTGCCTGTTAGGTCTTGTAGCGCTTGTTCCACTGTTTCCGCAGTGGGTGGCGGAGCGCGAGCGATATCAGAGGCGACAGTTTCTTGGTATCGCTCCCAGTCTGTTCGTTTGTACGACGTCTGGTACCGTGGGAGTGCTACCCATTCTCCCACATCGACCTCCAGAATCACTGGGTTGTGGTCGGAGGACATTCTGTTGATTGTCCTTGCGGCCACGAACCCTGCGATCCTCCTGGTGAGAGCTATGTCTAACACATCGGGCCTGCTTCCGTTTTTTGGAAAATGTGTGGGCTCGACTGGACCCCATGTTTCGAAGTGGTGGGCGCGCGCTAGTTGTTGCAGTTTGGCGCCTGCTCTGGAGGTTACTCTAGAATTCCAATCGGGATGTTTGGCATTGAAGTCTCCCCCTATTATGAGTTTGCCTTCAATTTGCCCTAGAGCAGCTATGTCTCCCTCATCTATCTGGTCATGTGGGGGTCGGTAGACTGCAACAATTGTTAGGGGTCCAGTGGCAGTGGTTACTTCCACCGCCACTGCTTCGATTTTGTTGGTAGCTGGTAAGAATACCTGGTGGTGGGGAATCCCTCTTTTTACATATATGGCCACTCCTCCGCCTTGGGTTGGCCTGTCTTTACGGTAGCTACTGTAGTTGGGAACTGTCGCTTTTACTCCCGGCTTTAGGTGGGTTTCCCCCATCATGCATATGTCGATGGAGAACTCCTTCATGAGTTCTCGGAACTCGACCTCTTGATTAACAATGCCGTCTGCGTTAAAGACGCACATTGTCAGGCCTTGAATATTTGGTCGTCTATTCATGATGGGGTGTCGATACTACTGAGGAAGTCGCAGAGGGGAGCGACTGCTGGACTGTTGCCTGAAGGGCGACGAGGATCTGTGTGTTCTGCTTCTGGGCTTCCCTGAATTCCTTCATCATTTCCATGACGAGGTTCATGGTCTGCACCATTACGCCTAACAACTGATCCATGGGGGGAGAGTGTGTGTGGGGTTCCCTGGGCCTTCCTCCGTCATGGTGGACCTGGTCGTTGTTGCTATGTGTTTCCCGGTGTTGTTCTTGTGATAGTGTCTGGTGTTGTGATGGTTGGGCTACGCTTTCATGGTTCCTCGGTGGAGAAACCACTTCCGCATAAGTCGCCCTCGGTGTGTCTGGCCTTGGTTTTACCCAGGCCTTGTCCGTGTGTGTTGCCATGGTTTGTTTTCTTGTGTGTCTTGGTGGGTTTATGGTGTTTTGTTTGCGTGTGTGGGGGGCGGCCTTTGCGCCCTTTGCCTGTTGTGTGTGTCGTTTGTGGACCTCACAACCTTGGTAGCCCGCCGTGTGGTTTTTGCCACACAGCGCGCACCTTATTTGTGGGTCCGTGTGGTGAAGTGTGCATGTTCTCGTGTCGTGGGCCTCGGCGCACTTCCTGCACCTTACTGGCATGGTGCAGTAGGCGGCGATGTGGTTAAGGCCCTGACACCTGAAGCACTGCACCGTCTTGTTCTTACGGCGCAGCGGTTCGGTGGTGACAGGCACTGCCAGAACCATCTTTATCTCCCTTTTGTTCTGGGGGATGTCCGGGAGTGTGGCCTGGTAAAGTGGCCACTTACTGTTGATGTTGCCCATCTGTTGGACCCCCTTGACGACGTACCCCTGGGCAGTCAAATCTGTTTTGATCGCCTGGGGGGACACTCGTCTTGGCAGGTCTCGTATTACGATGTTTCTGTTCCTTGTTTTTGTTGTGGGGAACGTGTAGTGTGGTATGTTTTTATTTGTGAAAAGTGTTTTGACTGTTGTGTAGTGTTCTAGTGTGTGCAGTGTGATTTTGATTTTGTCCCCACCAGCAGGTTTTGCCTGGAAACTGCCTCCCCCGATTTCTGCCTTCAACAGCTCGAAGAGCTCCTCATAGCTGTGGGCAAACTCAGCAACAATCGGGGGGAGGTGGTGGGCGACTTGGTTCTGTGTTTGCGTTGTGGTGGTTTCTGTTGTCTCAGGCTCATCAGCAACCGCCTGAAATCTGTTCGGGGTGGGTTCCAATCCCCGGGCTGGCGGAAGCTTCGGCTGACGAAACGTTTTCTTCGCCAGCACGAAACCGTCCGAATCCTGCCCGGTTACGCGGTTCCCTTCCAGTGCAAGAGTTTCCTGGTCCCCTCCCAGTGTGACGACAGGTGCTGTCGGGGGCGCTGGCTCCTCAGAGGGTGTGGAAGCGGCTGGAGTGGGGGTGGTGGATTTCTTCTTCCCCTTGGAGCGCTTCTCCTTCTTGTCCTTCCTTGCACGCCGCTGGTCGGATGTGGTGGACTTGAGTGGGGGGGATTTAAGGTATTTGGAGCGGGTGGAAGACTGAGACGAGGGGGCGGGTTTGGGGAGGATTTTTGTCGGCAGACGGGGCATCTGCTTGCCATTCTTCATGGACGTGAGGAATTCTGGAAGTGTGCCGGTGGCGTGGGCAAGCAGGAGCGGAGATAGGACGAGGTTAGGAGGGGCAGGATTGCAAGTACTGACAATATATTTTGTTGTCGGCGTACTGTGTGTGACTGCGTTTTTTGGTGTGTTTCTTGCCATGTCCGGGGCGGAAAGTGGGGCTGCTGCCAGGGGGGTGCCAGTTACAGCCTTTGTTGGCACCGTTAGGTATCCCGGCTGCATTGCTGGCCCTACTGTAATTGTGGACGCGGAGGTCTGATCGGCGGCGGCGGAAACCTTCTCTGCGGTTCCGCGGCCGGCTCCCAGGTCCTGGCCCACATTTTCCCTATCCTTGGGGGGGGCAGAGCCTAGCTCTGCGGCAGCCGAAGTGCTCGAGACGGCCGACGACGCGGCCCGCGGCAACAACAAGACGCGCTTTTTGTCGACAGCGGTTGACCGCTTCGACCCCAAAGCACCACTGGAGCTCGACATCCCGCAGTTGAAAGAGGAAACACGACAATTCTGCTGTCGGGCGTCTCCAAAAATATCCTGCCCGCCGTAATACCTTACTGCAGACCTTGACTGGGTCCCGCCGATGCTTTAATAAAAGCAAAGCCGTAGATTCCCCTGGTGTGTCACCCGTACAAGCGGGGGCCTATGACTGACAGCGCGCGAGTCAGAGGAGCAAGCTCAACCCTTGACTGCCACTCAGCGAGCCCGCGCGCCTCCGTGCTGCGCTTATATGCCCTCGGTTGCGCGTGGTGGGGGGAGGGCGGGCCAGAGTCTATATAGGGGGGCGGCGGGCGCGCTGGGCGCAGACCGCCAGACCGCAGACCGCAGACAGAGCGCTCTGAGAGTCGTCGCTCCGGCAGCGCGCAGAGATGTCGTGGGCACGCCCGGAGTTTAGAGGATCGCTGAGTAGAGCTATGGGTGTGGCGGATCGCCGTTCGGCCGAGCCTGCTCGGTCGACGGCCCCATCCGGCCCCCCACATACGACGACTGGAGATGTTGGTGTGGCAGACCGCCGTCCGGAGGAGCTTGCTCCCCCGGCGGCCCCGTCTGACCCGCCGCCTAGGACGACCCGGCCACCGTCCACGGACTACGACTTGGACGACGGATCCAGTGAAGATGACATCGTAGTGCACGGCGCACTACCGGCCGACGAGAGGGCGCGGAGAACGACGGCCATCACGCAGCAGCGCCCTGCGGGTGAGCGGCGCAAGCGGTCGTGTACTACCGCAGCATCCGGCGCCAAAAAGACGCCAAAGAAGAGGAGGCAGCTGGCTGTCTCCACAAACGGGGGCAGAAGACGCGCCCTACCTGACGACAGCGGTGCGGGAGCGACCTGGACGACCGTTACGTCGAAACGTGCGGCCAGACCCAGGAAGACGCCTACACCGCCGCCCACATCGACCGCAAACCGCTTTGGGGCCCTTGCGGTCGAAACTACGACTGAACAGCCTACTCCAGAGCGGTCGGCGCCCACGGCCGCCGCCCAAGCAGGCTGTTCAAATGATGAAGAAGCCGTCCCCACCACCGGACGGTCACACCGGAGGCCGCCGCCCATAGTCTTCGAGGTGGCCGAAGACTATAAAGGTTTCCTGCAGCTCGTAAGGCAGTGGACGACTGCCGACTTCACCTTGCGAGCTGCAGCGGGGAACCTGGTGCGGCTACAGGTCGCCAACACAGACGACTACATCAAGGTGACGAGCGAGGCGTCAAACCAGGGCCTCCACTGGTTCACACACGCCGCCGTCCCCGAGCGACTATTGAAGATAGTCTTTAAGGGACTACCGATGGCAGCTCAACCGGAGCTGCTACGAGAGGAGCTGACAGATCTCGACTTCAGCGTGCGCAACGTGACGCGCGTGAAGTCGCACGTCAGCCACAAAGAGTCGCCGTCACTTCTGGTTATCGCCACCGATACACCAGAAAACAGGCGGCTCTACCAGGTGACGAGGGTGGCCAATACCAAGGTCACCGTCGAGAACCTGAAGCAGAAGAGGGGCCTGGTACAATGCTTCCGCTGCCAGGGGATGGGGCACGTGGCTCGCCACTGCTCCTTCCCCGAGAAGTGCGTGAAGTGTGCCGGGGCCCATGCCAGCAGACTTTGTCCGCTACCGAGGTCGCACACGCCCAAGTGTGCGAACTGCAGCGGCCCACACGTGGCGAGCTACCGCGGCTGCGAAGTCTTCAAAGCCGCAATAGCTCGCCAAAACGGGCAGCAGGCGAAGAAGACTGCCGGCCGCTCCCTCCGCCGTCCGCGCCCAGGCGCAAAACCGGCGAGGCGGCCGGCACACGCCAGGCAGACGCCGGCAGCCAATGCTGCCACCACCGTCCCCACTGAAGGGGGCAACAAAAGCTGGCGCACCCGCGTCAGAAAACGTGCGCGCGAGCGCACGCCAGATGACCAGCGCGCCTACCACGGGAAGGCGCGCAAAGAAGACCACCAAACGACGGGAGGCGAAAGGCGCGGCAACGCGCCAGCCGCCTCACGTCACCCTGCAGCAACCAGCCAAGGCGCCGCAACATCAGCGCTTGAAGGAGGGCTGGCTGCAGCAATTTCAGCACTCTCTGCGGCAATCGACAAGGTAACACACCTTGCCGCCACGCTGCAGAGAGTGGCTGAAACAGTGATGACCGCCTCACCGGCGGCTGGTCAACAGCCGTCGAAATAAGACGCTCCCAACGCCGTCCGCGCCGGGAGCACTGAAGACGGCTTGTCCACGGACAAGCACCGTTGTCCGCGCGTGCGGGCAACCCAGAAGCCAACATACACCTGAAAAGGGCCAACGAGAAGACACAAAAGAAAAGAGAAGCATTAGCAACATATAGTCGAAGAGAAGAATGGAGGCAGTGCAGGACATCCTGCAGGGACTCCAAGAAACCGGGGTGAAGAGCGCACACCCTGAAGAAGATGGTCTATCGGCTGGGCGCAGACCGTAGCCGACTCGCCAGCCGCTGCAGCTGCTGTTTGTGCACGTTTTGCTTTGCCCGAGGAAGGAAGGATGACAGGCCGCGGCAAGGGAGGAAAGGGGCTCGGCAAGGGTGGCGCCAAGCGGCACCGCAAGGTGTTGCGCGACAACATCCAGGGCATCACGAAGCCCGCCATCCGCCGCCTGGCTCGCAGGGGCGGCGTGAAGCGCATCTCTGGTCTGATCTACGAGGAGACCCGCGGGGTGCTGAAGGTGTTCCTGGAGAACGTGATCCGCGACGCGGTGACGTACACTGAGCACGCCAAGCGCAAGACTGTGACGGCCATGGACGTGGTGTACGCCCTGAAGAGGCAGGGGCGCACCCTGTACGGTTTCGGCGGTTAGGCTGCGTCGCAGCGGGCGCTGGCCTTCCCGCGGCCGTGCTTGTGGGTGGGAGAGACTAGAAAACGGCCCTTTTCAGGGCCACCACACTGTTCGGAAGTTGAAAAGTGCGAAAGAGTCTGTGTTGTTGTTGTTGTTGTTGCTGCGTGTGTGTGCGCTGTGTTGTTCGTTTGTTTGTTTGTTTGTTTGTTTGTTTGTTTCTTTCTTTCTTTCCGTTTGAGCGACGTGATGTGGCTGGGAGGGGAGAAGGAAAGGAAACGTGTCATGTGGCTGGCTGTGTGTGGAGCTGCTTCGTTTGTGTTTGTTATTGTGTGTCTTTGTATCGATCGCGACGGAGATGGCGGGCTGTGTGTTGTTGTGCGAGAGAGGCGGTAATTATTTGCTTGCGTGGTTTGGCTCTGTGTGTTTGCGGCGGCGTTGGGGTTTCCGAGGCAAGGCGTGTGGGCATAGGCGGCCGGATCAGCTGTTTCGTTCGTGTCGACGGCCGTTGCGCGCGGGAGTGGAGGGCGGTGTGTCGACACGCCTCCCTTTAACAATGGTCATTATTGCTGCCGTTGTCGTTTGGAAGGCGACTCTGCGACCGTGCAAAATGTGTGTGTGTGTGTGTGTGTGTGTGTGTGTGTGTGCGGGCTGTGTGGACGACAAGATGGCGGACGTGCGCCGGCGGCGGCTGTGCTGTGAAAGTGCAAAGTTGAAACAAAACAAGGTGCGGCGAGGACGACTGAAATTTTGCTTTGGACGTAGGTTTGTGTGGTGGCCCTGAAAAGGGCCGATTGTTGTGGGCCGGGCCGAGCCGAGCCGGCAAAGCGCGTTGCGTGCAGGGGAGCACGCGGCGCTGCGATTGCCTGGCCTCCTTTAGGCCTTCTTCTCGGTCTTCTTTGGCAGCAGGACGGCCTGGATGTTGGGTAGGACACCACCCTGTGCGATGGTGACGCCCGACAGGAGCTTGTTGAGCTCCTCGTCGTTGCGGATGGCAAGCTGCAGGTGGCGCGGGATGATGCGCGTCTTCTTGTTGTCGCGGGCCGCGTTTCCGGCCAGCTCGAGCACCTCAGCCGCGAGGTACTCCATGACGGCGGCGAGGTAGACGGGCGCCCCGGCGCCGACGCGCTCTGCGTAGTTTCCCTTGCGCAGGAGGCGGTGGATTCTGCCGACCGGGAACTGGAGCCCAGCCCTGCTTGAGCGGGACTTTGACTTGCCCTTGACTTTGCCTCCCTTTCCGCGTCCGGACATGGCGATGGGCTAGCGACGGTGCACACGAGAAGGAAACGAAAACGACCGGTGCGAGCGGCAGCGAGTCGAGCAGCGGAGTGCGTGCCGGCGCAGCCGGGGTGGGGGTGCTTTATGGGCTCGGGTGCGGCGGCCGGTTGCGCGCGCGCCCCATTGGTCGGCGGCCGCAACAGGGCGAGCTGGTAAAGGTGCGGCGGCGGCTGGCGGCGGGTGCCACTGTGTGGGGAGACGCTGACTAGAGCGGAGCGCTTGCTACTGGTGTTGCTGCTGCCGCCGTACGTTGGTTCGAGATGCCGCCCAAGACTAGCGGGAAGGCCGCCAAGAAGGCTGGCAAGGCGCAGAAGAACATTTCGAAGGGCGACAAGAAGAAGAAGCGCAAGAGGAAGGAGAGCTATGCCATCTACATCTACAAGGTGCTGAAGCAGGTGCACCCTGACACGGGCATCTCGTCGAAGGCGATGAGCATCATGAACAGCTTCGTGAACGACATTTTCGAGCGCATTGCGGCCGAGGCTTCTCGCCTGGCGCACTACAACAAGCGCTCGACCATCACGTCCCGCGAGATCCAGACCGCTGTGCGGCTGTTGCTGCCTGGCGAGCTGGCCAAGCACGCCGTGAGCGAGGGCACGAAGGCGGTGACCAAGTACACGAGCTCCAAGTAAGGAGGTGGCTCTGGAACGGAAGGAAGGATGGAGAGAGAATGCTCCTCCGTTGCGAGAGCGGCAAAACGGCCCTTTTCAGGGCCACCAACTTGCCTTTTGCGGGAAGGGCGGAATTGTTGTTGTTGTTTGTGTGGACGGCTGTGATGTATGTGTGCATTTTGATTGTGGGTGGGGGGGCGCGTCAAAGCGTGTTGCGCGGGGTACGGCCACGAGGTTGGTCGCCGTGGCGTGGAATGGTGGCACGCCTCGTTGGCGTGGTTTTTGACCCATTTGGTGTTGTTGGTGTGTGTGTTACCTGTCTGCGAGGGGGGACAGTGCGATCGCCGACTTTTGTGTCACCGTAACGACGGCCGTTTGCGGGTTTGTTTTTTGCACATCATACATGGCGAGGGTGAAATGTGAAATGTTGTTTTTTTTTGTGGTTTTTGTTTGCCGCCCACTATTCCCTTTGCTGTACGCCGAGTTTGACAATGGTGCGACGTAACTGCAGCGTGGAGGTGTGTGAGTGACGTTGAAATGAACGTGCCATGAAGACGCATTGTTGTTGCATTGTACTGTACGTGTACGGCGACACGCACGATGATGTACCATTCGACTCTGATTTTTGATAGCCGTGTCTGACTGATTGCGTACGACGCACGCACACCGATGTCGTCATTCAAGATGCACGCGTGTCCAGTGCAGTACAGTAAGCGCGACGCTAGACGACGGCGGCGGCGGCGGCGGCCGTTTTTGGCGAATGTCTGTACACGTGTTTGTCTGTGTCCATCCGGTATGTATTTGTTTGTTTGAAAGTGTTTTGTGTGTCGGTGACGTGGTCCGATCCGTCGCCCCCCTGAGTAACTGTCGATCGGCGCGATAGACCGGCGTCACGCAACTGAACCGAAGTCGTGGGCACACCCGTCATACTGTTGTACACCGTCGCGCTGAGAACGGTAACGACAGGTTGACTTTGATCGGTCGAATGTCTGGGCAGAACGTGAGGAAGGAGGCAAGAGTGCAGGAGGAAAGGACAGAGGGGGGGGGCAAAAGAGAGAGGAAGGGAAAAAGGGGAGAAACGCATTCGTAGAGCAACGGAACGTTCCCGTGTCGGAGGCGTATTGGAGCCGCACTGAAATGCGTTTAACGGCGGCGCGGCTGCAAGTGTCTGCCGTGGTGAACGTTACCTTTGACGGCTGCATTGGCCTTTGCTTTTTGCTTTTGCTTTCGCTTTCGCTTTCCCGGTTGTACGTAACGTTTGTTGGTATGGTTGGTTCTGAGGAAGAGTGTGTGACAGTGCCATGCCGTCCATGTTCGTGTGCCCTCCCATTGTGTGTATGCTATTGTCTGTGTACTTGAATGATGTATGTAGGTGTTAGTGGACGTGTTTTACCAGTGGGGGGAAATGGATCGTCGATAGTTGGCGTCACTCTGTCACGGTCGAGATGACGCACCCTCCGTACAGAAAGGTGTCGGGAAAGTGTGTGTGTGTGTGTGTGTGTGTGTGTGTGTGTGTGTGTGTGTGTGCGTGCGTGCGTCCGTGAATTGGCAGTGTTTGGAGGTGGGCGTGCCCTGCATGTGGCCCGGAAGGCTGTTCGTTTGGCGGTAGTGTTGTGTGGACAGGGGAGGGGCATGCGTAACGCTGCTGGCATGGCATTTCGGGAGATGGGAGGGGGCAAACGAGGAAACGAGGAGCGGCGGCCAAAGACGGGACGGGGAGGGGCGCGGTGTGGGTGGCTTGCGCCTGTGCTCGGCGTTGTGGTTTGTGCAAAAGAGGAGGAGAAAAACAATGAGTTGCCAGGGAGGGGAGCGGTGTTGTGTTGTGGTTGTCGTGGTGTAGCCGCAGACGCGGCTGTCAGTGAACGTGGCGAGACGGACGGATGCGCGGAGGGGCGGGGGCGGCGCATTTCGCCGGTGCCGTGCCGTGCCGTGCCATGCCATGCCTGAAAGCCGCGTGGTCGCTGTGTTGTTGGTGGCGTGGGGGCGAGGAGAGTACCGTACGGGTGTGCTTGTGCGCCGGAAATGGCACACTGCGCCTGCCCGTCTTGGAGGCTGATGGCTGTGGTGTGGAAATGGGGCGCGGTGATGTTGAAGCAGTTGAAGAACAGAAAAGAAACCAAGAAGAAAACGGAAGGCGTGATGCGGCGGTGGTGGTGAGAGCGGGAAAAACAAAACAAAACAAAAAAAAAGAAAGAAAAAAAAACAACAAGAAAAAAGAAGGAAAAACAACAAGAAACAAAAAAAGAAAACAAAAAGTCTATCAATATTAAAATGTAAATGGAAATGGAAATGGAAATGGACCCAGGTATAACCTCCCTGCACAAATAGCAGAGAGTCCGATGATAATAAAAATGTGCCAGAATGTTAACGTCCCTACAAAACAAACCCAACGATAATATTAATGAAAGAATGAACCGTATGTAACATTGCAACAGACATAATGGAACCTGATAAATTGTATAAGGGCAGCAGCGTTGACCTTTGGCCCTGTATTCAGAATAAAAAGAGCCAAAGATCGTTACCCCAATGAAAAAGACACTGAAACACGTATGTAACATAGCAGCGATGGCGAGACATTGTAGCATCTGTGACCAGAGAGTTTGCGCTGGACCGCGCGAGTGTTGCGAGCGGTTCTCAGTCAGTCAGTCAGTCAGTCAGTCAGTCAGTCAGTCGTTGCGAGTCTGTAGCTCTGTCTAGTTGAGGGCTGTACTCTGTCAGTAGTCGTCGCGTGCAGTACGCTAATAGTCGTCATGCAGAGCGGTCGGTCAGTAGTAGCAGCCGAGTGCGGTTGTGTGATGTAGGCGGTCGGCAACACTGGTCAAGATGGTGAAGGAGGTATACTGTTAATTAATATAATCATTAGATAATGAAAAATTATATTTATTGTAATTAATTCTCCAACAAGTTCCCCAAAAATAATTTTTATTTCAAAAGCATTTTTCAAAAATGTAATGTTTTATTGAACTAAAGAGTTCGTTGCACTTCCCATTTCATTCCACTTCTTTGAAGAAAAATTTCACTAAAATCACAAAAAAAGAGAATATTATTATTTGCAATGCAGTTCCTCCAAGCGCTGCGCAACAACAAGAGCAGAAATGTGACATCCATTTATTCTGAGGTAAGACTTTAATTCTGATTGTTTTGCACAGGGCCAAAGACCGATATTTCGGCTCAATTGAAGTTTCTTGTCACTGAACGGACTTTAAATGTTGTGAAGAATTTATATTTGAGTCGGATTGCGAATTTCACATTTTTGTTGCCATTTTCAATACCTCTCATTGTGGGCGAGGTTACAATTAGCGCAATGTCCATTAGCATCCGTAAATAACATTGTCCATTATTTTAAATTTTGCGGGGAGGTTACAACACACAAAAAAAAAAAAAAAAACAAAAAAGTTGCATTTATATCCGCTCCTCAATTGTAGATACCCCTTACACAGCTGTGTGCAATGAATGAGTGCTGGCTGGTAATTAATTGCACTCCTTGGAGGGAAATGCCATAGGAAGTAGTCTTTAAAAAGTGAATGTTTTTCGTTAAAAGACAAAAGTTGCTTTAGAAAAAAGTAATAGTGGGGCTTTTGTTGTTGAACAAAATAAGTACAATGAACATACGTTATCAGATTTGCGCAATGCAGCTTCACACTACCTTTTGATTATAACACAATATACTATACATCGTCCCGAACCGTGACCAGAGTCGCGAGACGAGCAGAGCACGCCGCCGACGCCCGCTCAGTACAACCGTCCACCCGCTACTACTGTCGACCGACTACTACCTCTCCCGACTCGCGCTACAATATATATAACAACTGTTCCTGGCGACCCGGTGCGTGCCACTACTGTCGTCTGGCGCGGTCCAAGCGCCGACTAGCAACGATAAATAACTCTCTGGTCAGACAGAGATGCTGTCATGCCTCGCCATCGCTCTGGTAACGAATACATACGTGTTGCAGCGTGCGTACCACCGGAACACGCAGTGGCGGAGCCAAAGACTGTGTTGTCGAGGTCGAGTGCGAGCGGGAAGAGAGGCAGCGTCGGCACGGAGATGCAAGCGAGCGAGACGCACGGGGGCTGCGGCGTGGCGCGTTTGCGGTCGGCGCCTTTGGTGGCAACGGCCGGGACAAGCAGCGGTGTATGGTGTGGTGCGGGGCGGACAGGGGCGGCGGTGGACGGGGAGGAGGCGGCGCGACGACGGCATGGGGGCGAAAACGGGACGGGGGACGGCGGATGTTGAGAGGCGTCACGCGCGGACAGGACACAGGACACAGACACAGAGACACACAGATTGGAAAGGGAGGGTGCGCGGTAGTAGTTGGGAATGTGCGTACCGTGCGGGATGGGAGTGGGCGAGGAACACGGTCGTGGCCCCTGTTTGTGGGTGCGTGTGATGACGTCGGTGTGTTGTGGGAAGGGAAGGTGCTGTGGCGGCGGCGCGTAATGGGCGTAGGCCGAAAAGAGAAAGGAACGTGGGCAGTGTGTTGGCAAGCGTCGGTTCGACTGCGACGTTGATGGGCAGGGCAAGGTTAATGGTGGTAGGAGTAGGCGTGTGGGCGCAAAAAATCTGCCGCTGCAGGCGGTGCCGTAACCGCCATGGGGCGGGAAGGAGAGAGGGCCAAAGAAAGAAAGAAAGAAGAAAACAAAATAAAAAAAAAAAAGGAGGGGGGGGGGGCGAAAGGAAGGCAGGAAGGACAAGAGGCGAGGCGACGGCTTGCTTTGTGTATCGGTCGGTCTCTGGCTATGCTTCGTTTTCTGCAGCAGGGTCGGTGCGCGGCGTGGCTCGCGGCAGTGGGAACGCCTGGCGGCTGGACGGCCAGCAATGCGGTTGGATGGGCGGCCACAGCACCGCACCTGTGCCCGAGGAGGAGACGCTGGCGGCGGGCCCTGAGGTGAGGCCGGCTCGGCTCGGCTGGGGCTGTGGATGTGTAGGTGTGCGCCGCTGCTGCAACAACGAGTAAAACGCGAGAAGAAGGGATGGCGGTAGAGAGAAAAAAAAAAAAAAGGTCGTGTTGTGTTGATGCGCAGGCAGACGCGTACAGAGAGACGAGCCCGGTCTGCAGCAGGGTGTGGCCGTGCCGAGTGCAGAGCAGCGGCGGCTCGGTTCGGTTCGGTTCGGCCCGGCGGGCCGCGCTGTTGTCGCGGACGTGAGCGCCCCCTGGCGGGTGGCCGGAGGCGGCGCGGCGTGTTGGACGTGTGGCTGGTGGCAGTGCACAATTTGCGAGTGGCTGGCGGTGTGGCGTGGCGGTTGGCGCGTCGGGCGGCGGAGAGGGAGAGAGAGGAGAGGTATGTGTTGCGGGCGCCCTTTGCTGCGCTGCGTCGTTGCGTGTGCCGTACAGGGCGGGCGCTTGTCGACTGTGTGGGCGGTGTGGCGAATTGGCGTGAAACGGCTGCCGAGAGGTGTGTGGTAGCGAGCCGGTCGGTGTCAGTGCGAAGGGGAATGTGCGTGCGTTTGGCGGTTTCGGTGTGCTTTTTGCGGCGTGAGAGTGGGAATTAGTGGGGCCGGCTGTTGTGTTTGTTCCTTGTGTCTTGTGTCGTGTAGGTAGCTTGATGGCAACGTGGAAGGACGCCGGTTTCGTTTCGAGCCTTGCGTGTGGTTGTCGACGTTGACTGGTTGGCGTGTGCCGATGCACGTGCATGTGTGGGTCGCGAGTGCGTTTTTGGCTGGCTGTGTGTGTGTGTGTGTTTTGGGGGGGAAGGGGGAGGCGGTGGTGAAAGTGCAGTCGTTGCCACGGGCGTCGTCGGGTCGGGTGGGGCTGGGGCTGTGCGTCGTGGCGGAAAGGTGGTAGGTTGCGGGAAGCGAGCCCGTCGTTGACGGTGTCGCGTGAGTTGTGAATCGAGTGGGGCGCGGGGCGCGGGGCGCGGGACAGGAGCAGCGTGCCGCTGCGTCGTGGTCGTCAGCAGAGGCTGTGCGTGTGCTTGTCCTTTTTGTGGGCGGTTCGTGCGAGGCGTTTTTGTTTTGTGTTGCCCTAGTTGTTAGTTTATTTTGTTTGTGTTTGTTATTTTGAGACGACGACTGGTTGGTGGCGTGCGCGCGAAGTGGCGGTGTGCGCTTCCCGTGTCGTTTGTGTTGTTTTTTTTTTGTTTTTGTTTTTGTGTGTTTTTTTTTGCACTGGGCCCCGGGGGGTGGGTGGGTGCGTGCGTGTGTGTCGATTGCCGGCTGGCGAAAGGTGCGCCATCGGCGGGGTGGGTCGCCGGCACGAGTAGAGGCGGCGGCGTTGTTGCTGTTGTTGTGTGGTGTTTGTTTTGTTCGGCTGTGTCGGCGAGCTGTGTTGCGGTGCGTGTGAATGGTGGTGCAAAAGTGCTGGCGTTGGGGCTGCGACTGCGACGGCGGCGAGCCGCGGGCGCGCATGATAGTGATGTTGTGAACAGCGGCTGTGTACGGTAGTGGTGTTGTTGTAGCACGACGTGCATCCGGGCCGGCGCGGAAAGCGCAGTTGCGGGCGGTTGCCCTTCGGTGCCAGCCATGTCGCGTGAGCGGCGGGTTGCTGTGGTGTCGACACGTGGTGCTCTGGGTTGTTGTGTGGTGCCCTTTGGCCGGTGGGGGTGGTTCGCGTGCGTCTCGTTCGCGCTCGGTATCTGGTCGTGGTCGTGCTGCTCCCCCGTCTGTCGGCGGTTTTCGACGTCGTCTGTACGTTTTTGTCCGTTTGCGGCGGTGCCTGCCGACGTCGTCCCGTCGCGACCTTTCAACCGAAAGTGTGGCGCCCGAAGGTGAACGAACGTAACCCTGACCTCGGCGCTTTACGCTGAGCCGAGCGAACCGAACCGAACCTAACCTGTGGTGTGGTGAGGTGAGCTCAGCCTGTGAGCCCCAAACGTCTACGTAAGGTAAGCTGTCCGGCGGCTCACGCCTCACGTTTTGAACGCTTTTTTAACCTACGTTTGACGCTTCTTAACCTAGCACTGACCCCTTAACCTAACGTGTAACGTAACCTAACGTAACCTAACCTAACCTAACCTAACCTAACCTAACCTAACCTAACCTCTGACGCCTGACGTGTTTGAATGCTTAACCTAAGTTTGACGCTTAACCTAACCCAAGTCCCCTTAACCTAACCCACGTCCACCTAACCTAACCGAACCTAACCTAGACGTGTAAACGTAATGTGTAACGCGCAACGTGTAAGGTCGGCTGTCGTGTGTGCTGACGGCAGATTGGGTTGGTCTGTAGATTCGGATTGCGGTTTGCCTCGGTCGAGGGGTTGGGTCGGAAGCGGCGAGGGGCGGCGGCGCCTGTTGCGCAGGCGGCGTCCGTTTGCGGCGGGCAATTGTTGAGAAACGGCTGTGAATGTTGGCGGGCGAGAGGAGGAGGACGGCGCGCGATGTGGCCCGACGGCTGCGGGCCGATCGGGAAACGGCGGGAGGGCGACGGAAGGCGATGGGGCGGCGGAGGCGCGTTTGCACGGCCGTCATCGCCGCACGCCTCGGCTTGTGTGGCTGTGGCGCCGGCCGCGCTGGCCGGGCTGCCGCGGCGACGGTGTGGGAGTTTTGCCGAAGGTTTGGCCATTGTGGCGGGTCGTCGGCTGGGGCTGTGGGGGCGGCATTTGGGCGGGGGCGGCGATTCTCGGCGGGCCGACCCAGGCTGTAGCGCGCGGTAGCTGCAGTTTGGCCGTGGTTTGCGGCGCTGCCGTGGCGACTGGTTGGCGACTGTGGTGTGGCTGTGTGTAGCCCCATCCTCGGTGGTTTGAAAGGCGCGGGCGGTTGTGGCGCAGCTTTGGGGCTGCTCCGCACAGGCTGTCGGACGTTGGGCGGTAGCAAGCGCGGGAGGCGCGGCGCGGCGGCGCGCAGAGTGGCGGCCGCTCTCTCGGCCGTCCGCGCCCGCCCGCGACACTGGCTGGGCCCTTGTGATTCTCTGCTCTGCTCTGCCGTGCTGTGCTGTGCTTGCGTGCCTGCCGTCCCGCTCGCTCTCGCTCTCGCTCTCGCTGTGTGTTACGCGCGTCGTCGAAATGGCAGATCAGGCGGCTACGAACGAGACTGCTGCGGCACCCGCCGCCACCGGCACTACGAAGAAGGCCAAGTCTGCGTCGTCTGCGAAGAAGCCGCGCGCCAAGCCTGCGCACCCGCGCACCTCTGAGATGGTGACGGCCGCCATCAAGAGTCTGAAGGAGCGCGGCGGGTCGTCGCTGCAGGCGATCAAGAAGTACATAGCCGCGCACTACAAGCTGGACGCGGAGAAGCTGGCGCCGTTTATCAAGAAGTACCTCAAGTCGGCCGTCGTGGCGGGCGAGCTGGTGCAGACGAAGGGGAAGGGCGCGTCCGGCTCGTTCAAGCTTGCCGGCGCCGGCGGCGGGGGGGCGGCCGAGGGCGGCAAGGCTCGTGCTGGCGGTGCCAAGAAGAAGCGCGCCGCTCCGGCCAGCAAGGAGAAGAAGGGCGCCCGTGCGGCCGGCGCAAAGAAGGCTGGTGGCGTGAAGGCGGCGACCGGTCGGAAGGCGGGCGCCGCCAAGAAGGCGTCTGCGGCGTCGGCCGCTCCCGCGGGTGCGAAGAAGGCGGCTGCGGCCAAGCCGGCCAAGGCCAAGTCGCCGTCGAAGGCGAAGAAGGCCGCCAAGGTTCCGACGAAGAAGCCGAAGGCGCCGCGCCCGAAGAAGGCGACGACGCCGTCTAAGGCGAAGGCTTCGCCCAAGAAGAAGAAGTAGAGTAGAGTAGAGGAGAAAGAGATGGGAAAGGAAGGGTTTGGCGCTTGACCCCGTCGTCCCCACCCCCCGTCGTCGTCTAGTGGCGCGCAAGAGACGCGCGGCCCAAAACGGCCCTTCTCAGGGCCATCAAAGCACGTCGGGGAAGGTTTTGATTGTCGTGTTGCGTTTGGTGTGGGTGTCTGTCTGTATGCCCGTGGGGATGCTGTTTGCGTGCCGTGGTGGTTTGATTGCGGGGGTCGGTGGCGGGTGTGGGCGGCGGTAGCGGTAAGCGGTGTTGTTGTTGTCGTGGTTGATTGTCGCCGTGTTTGTGGCGGCGGCCGACGGTTGGTTTTCTGTCACGTTGTTTTGTTTGAATACGTTGGTTGGCTTGCCTGCGTTCGTTCTTCTCGGATGTGTGTCTTGTCTAGTCGTGTCTGGTCTTTGTTTTGTTTCTTTGTGTGTGTTATGTTTTGCAACGGGGGGCACGTTGAGATGTGGAAGGAGTCGGCGGGGATTTCGGTGGCGTGTAGAGCGAGCGAGCGCGCCTGCCTGGCCGTTGGCCGTCGGAGTGGAGTGCGGGTTTTTTTTGTTTTCGAAACGAAAGCGGCGGCCGGCCAGCCACCCGTGCGGTGTGACGTCGGCCGTTGGGTATTGTGCGCTTTGAGCGCCGGGGAGGGATGATGTGTGATTGTTGCGCGCTGCTAGCAGGCAGGCAGAGTGAGCGGGTGTGTGTGGCGGACGGACGGAAAAGTGGTGGTTTTTGTTTTTGGGTTGCGGGGCGAGAGGCAGGCGACCGACAAAGTTTGCTCGCGACGGAGAGATGTTAGTGGCCCTGAAAAGGGCCGTTTTTGTTTGTGCGGTGCGGTGCCGCGGCGCGGTTTAGGCGCGCTCGCCGCGGATGCGGCGCGCGAGCTGGATGTCCTTGGGCATGATGGTGACGCGCTTGGCGTGGATTGCGCACAGGTTGGTGTCTTCGAAGAGGCCGACGAGGTAGGCCTCGCTGGCCTCCTGCAGGGCCATGACTGCGGAGCTCTGGAAGCGCAGGTCGGTCTTGAAGTCCTGGGCGATCTCGCGCACTAGGCGCTGGAATGGCAGCTTGCGGATGAGCAGCTCTGTGCTCTTCTGGTAGCGCCTGATTTCTCGCAGGGCGACGGTGCCCGGCCTGTAGCGGTGGGGCTTCTTGACGCCTCCGGTGGCGGGCGCGCTCTTCCTCGCCGCCTTGGTGGCGAGCTGTTTGCGCGGCGCCTTTCCGCCGGTGGACTTGCGGGCCGTTTGCTTTGTGCGGGCCATGGCGGTAGCGTTGGCGGTAGCGGAGCGGCGTGCGTGGAGGTTAGGTGCGGCGCGGCGTCCGGTGCTGCCTTGACAACGGGCCCGCGCGCCTCCGTGCTGCGCTTATATGCCCTCGGTTGCGCGTGGTGGGGGGAGGGCGGGCCAGAGTCTATATAGGGGGGCGGCGGGCGCGCTGGGCGCAGACCGTAGCCGACTCGCCAGCCGCTGCAGCTGCTGTTTGTGCACGTTTTGCTTTGCCCGAGGAAGGAAGGATGACAGGCCGCGGCAAGGGAGGAAAGGGGCTCGGCAAGGGTGGCGCCAAGCGGCACCGCAAGGTGTTGCGCGACAACATCCAGGGCATCACGAAGCCCGCCATCCGCCGCCTGGCTCGCAGGGGCGGCGTGAAGCGCATCTCTGGTCTGATCTACGAGGAGACCCGCGGGGTGCTGAAGGTGTTCCTGGAGAACGTGATCCGCGACGCGGTGACGTACACTGAGCACGCCAAGCGCAAGACTGTGACGGCCATGGACGTGGTGTACGCCCTGAAGAGGCAGGGGCGCACCCTGTACGGTTTCGGCGGTTAGGCTGCGTCGCAGCGGGCGCTGGCCTTCCCGCGGCCGTGCTTGTGGGTGGGAGAGACTAGAAAACGGCCCTTTTCAGGGCCACCACACTGTTCGGAAGTTGAAAAGTGCGAAAGAGTCTGTGTTGTTGTTGTTGTTGTTGCTGCGTGTGTGTGCGCTGTGTTGTTCGTTTGTTTGTTTGTTTGTTTGTTTGTTTGTTTCTTTCTTTCTTTCCGTTTGAGCGACGTGATGTGGCTGGGAGGGGAGAAGGAAAGGAAACGTGTCATGTGGCTGGCTGTGTGTGGAGCTGCTTCGTTTGTGTTTGTTATTGTGTGTCTTTGTATCGATCGCGACGGAGATGGCGGGCTGTGTGTTGTTGTGCGAGAGAGGCGGTAATTATTTGCTTGCGTGGTTTGGCTCTGTGTGTTTGCGGCGGCGTTGGGGTTTCCGAGGCAAGGCGTGTGGGCATAGGCGGCCGGATCAGCTGTTTCGTTCGTGTCGACGGCCGTTGCGCGCGGGAGTGGAGGGCGGTGTGTCGACACGCCTCCCTTTAACAATGGTCATTATTGCTGCCGTTGTCGTTTGGAAGGCGACTCTGCGACCGTGCAAAATGTGTGTGTGTGTGTGTGTGTGTGTGTGTGTGTGTGCGGGCTGTGTGGACGACAAGATGGCGGACGTGCGCCGGCGGCGGCTGTGCTGTGAAAGTGCAAAGTTGAAACAAAACAAGGTGCGGCGAGGACGACTGAAATTTTGCTTTGGACGTAGGTTTGTGTGGTGGCCCTGAAAAGGGCCGATTGTTGTGGGCCGGGCCGAGCCGAGCCGGCAAAGCGCGTTGCGTGCAGGGGAGCACGCGGCGCTGCGATTGCCTGGCCTCCTTTAGGCCTTCTTCTCGGTCTTCTTTGGCAGCAGGACGGCCTGGATGTTGGGTAGGACACCACCCTGTGCGATGGTGACGCCCGACAGGAGCTTGTTGAGCTCCTCGTCGTTGCGGATGGCAAGCTGCAGGTGGCGCGGGATGATGCGCGTCTTCTTGTTGTCGCGGGCCGCGTTTCCGGCCAGCTCGAGCACCTCAGCCGCGAGGTACTCCATGACGGCGGCGAGGTAGACGGGCGCCCCGGCGCCGACGCGCTCTGCGTAGTTTCCCTTGCGCAGGAGGCGGTGGATTCTGCCGACCGGGAACTGGAGCCCAGCCCTGCTTGAGCGGGACTTTGACTTGCCCTTGACTTTGCCTCCCTTTCCGCGTCCGGACATGGCGATGGGCTAGCGACGGTGCACACGAGAAGGAAACGAAAACGACCGGTGCGAGCGGCAGCGAGTCGAGCAGCGGAGTGCGTGCCGGCGCAGCCGGGGTGGGGGTGCTTTATGGGCTCGGGTGCGGCGGCCGGTTGCGCGCGCGCCCCATTGGTCGGCGGCCGCAACAGGGCGAGCTGGTAAAGGTGCGGCGGCGGCTGGCGGCGGGTGCCACTGTGTGGGGAGACGCTGACTAGAGCGGAGCGCTTGCTACTGGTGTTGCTGCTGCCGCCGTACGTTGGTTCGAGATGCCGCCCAAGACTAGCGGGAAGGCCGCCAAGAAGGCTGGCAAGGCGCAGAAGAACATTTCGAAGGGCGACAAGAAGAAGAAGCGCAAGAGGAAGGAGAGCTATGCCATCTACATCTACAAGGTGCTGAAGCAGGTGCACCCTGACACGGGCATCTCGTCGAAGGCGATGAGCATCATGAACAGCTTCGTGAACGACATTTTCGAGCGCATTGCGGCCGAGGCTTCTCGCCTGGCGCACTACAACAAGCGCTCGACCATCACGTCCCGCGAGATCCAGACCGCTGTGCGGCTGTTGCTGCCTGGCGAGCTGGCCAAGCACGCCGTGAGCGAGGGCACGAAGGCGGTGACCAAGTACACGAGCTCCAAGTAAGGAGGTGGCTCTGGAACGGAAGGAAGGATGGAGAGAGAATGCTCCTCCGTTGCGAGAGCGGCAAAACGGCCCTTTTCAGGGCCACCAACTTGCCTTTTGCGGGAAGGGCGGAATTGTTGTTGTTGTTTGTGTGGACGGCTGTGATGTATGTGTGCATTTTGATTGTGGGTGGGGGGGCGCGTCAAAGCGTGTTGCGCGGGGTACGGCCACGAGGTTGGTCGCCGTGGCGTGGAATGGTGGCACGCCTCGTTGGCGTGGTTTTTGACCCATTTGGTGTTGTTGGTGTGTGTGTTACCTGTCTGCGAGGGGGGACAGTGCGATCGCCGACTTTTGTGTCACCGTAACGACGGCCGTTTGCGGGTTTGTTTTTTGCACATCATACATGGCGAGGGTGAAATGTGAAATGTTGTTTTTTTTTGTGGTTTTTGTTTGCCGCCCACTATTCCCTTTGCTGTACGCCGAGTTTGACAATGGTGCGACGTAACTGCAGCGTGGAGGTGTGTGAGTGACGTTGAAATGAACGTGCCATGAAGACGCATTGTTGTTGCATTGTACTGTACGTGTACGGCGACACGCACGATGATGTACCATTCGACTCTGATTTTTGATAGCCGTGTCTGACTGATTGCGTACGACGCACGCACACCGATGTCGTCATTCAAGATGCACGCGTGTCCAGTGCAGTACAGTAAGCGCGACGCTAGACGACGGCGGCGGCGGCGGCGGCCGTTTTTGGCGAATGTCTGTACACGTGTTTGTCTGTGTCCATCCGGTATGTATTTGTTTGTTTGAAAGTGTTTTGTGTGTCGGTGACGTGGTCCGATCCGTCGCCCCCCTGAGTAACTGTCGATCGGCGCGATAGACCGGCGTCACGCAACTGAACCGAAGTCGTGGGCACACCCGTCATACTGTTGTACACCGTCGCGCTGAGAACGGTAACGACAGGTTGACTTTGATCGGTCGAATGTCTGGGCAGAACGTGAGGAAGGAGGCAAGAGTGCAGGAGGAAAGGACAGAGGGGGGGGGCAAAAGAGAGAGGAAGGGAAAAAGGGGAGAAACGCATTCGTAGAGCAACGGAACGTTCCCGTGTCGGAGGCGTATTGGAGCCGCACTGAAATGCGTTTAACGGCGGCGCGGCTGCAAGTGTCTGCCGTGGTGAACGTTACCTTTGACGGCTGCATTGGCCTTTGCTTTTTGCTTTTGCTTTCGCTTTCGCTTTCCCGGTTGTACGTAACGTTTGTTGGTATGGTTGGTTCTGAGGAAGAGTGTGTGACAGTGCCGTGCCGTCCATGTTCGTGTGCCCTCCCATTGTGTGTATGCTATTGTCTGTGTACTTGAATGATGTATGTAGGTGTTAGTGGACGTGTTTTACCAGTGGGGGGAAATGGATCGTCGATAGTTGGCGTCACTCTGTCACGGTCGAGATGACGCACCCTCCGTACAGAAAGGTGTCGGGAAAGTGTGTGTGTGTGTGTGTGTGTGTGTGTGTGTGTGTGTGTGTGTGCGTGCGTGCGTCCGTGAATTGGCAGTGTTTGGAGGTGGGCGTGCCCTGCATGTGGCCCGGAAGGCTGTTCGTTTGGCGGTAGTGTTGTGTGGACAGGGGAGGGGCATGCGTAACGCTGCTGGCATGGCATTTCGGGAGATGGGAGGGGGCAAACGAGGAAACGAGGAGCGGCGGCCAAAGACGGGACGGGGAGGGGCGCGGTGTGGGTGGCTTGCGCCTGTGCTCGGCGTTGTGGTTTGTGCAAAAGAGGAGGAGAAAAACAATGAGTTGCCAGGGAGGGGAGCGGTGTTGTGTTGTGGTTGTCGTGGTGTAGCCGCAGACGCGGCTGTCAGTGAACGTGGCGAGACGGACGGATGCGCGGAGGGGCGGGGGCGGCGCATTTCGCCGGTGCCGTGCCGTGCCGTGCCATGCCATGCCTGAAAGCCGCGTGGTCGCTGTGTTGTTGGTGGCGTGGGGGCGAGGAGAGTACCGTACGGGTGTGCTTGTGCGCCGGAAATGGCACACTGCGCCTGCCCGTCTTGGAGGCTGATGGCTGTGGTGTGGAAATGGGGCGCGGTGATGTTGAAGCAGTTGAAGAACAGAAAAGAAACCAAGAAGAAAACGGAAGGCGTGATGCGGCGGTGGTGGTGAGAGCGGGAAAAACAAAACAAAACAAAAAAAAAGAAAGAAAAAAAAACAACAAGAAAAAAGAAGGAAAAACAACAAGAAACAAAAAAAGAAAACAAAAAGTCTATCAATATTAAAATGTAA
Source organism: Schistocerca piceifrons (assembly GCF_021461385.2). Lineage (NCBI taxonomy): Eukaryota > Metazoa > Arthropoda > Insecta > Orthoptera > Acrididae > Schistocerca > Schistocerca piceifrons. The sequence goes on along the minus strand of NW_025726865.1, from coordinate 224,049 downwards.
ATGGAAATGGAAATGGAAATGGACCCAGGTATAACCTCCCTGCACAAATAGCAGAGAGTCCGATGATAATAAAAATGTGCCAGAATGTTAACGTCCCTACAAAACAAACCCAACGATAATATTAATGAAAGAATGAACCGTATGTAACATTGCAACAGACATAATGGAACCTGATAAATTGTATAAGGGCAGCAGCGTTGACCTTTGGCCCTGTATTCAGAATAAAAAGAGCCAAAGATCGTTACCCCAATGAAAAAGACACTGAAACACGTATGTAACATAGCAGCGATGGCGAGACATTGTAGCATCTGTGACCAGAGAGTTTGCGCTGGACCGCGCGAGTGTTGCGAGCGGTTCTCAGTCAGTCAGTCAGTCAGTCAGTCAGTCAGTCAGTCGTTGCGAGTCTGTAGCTCTGTCTAGTTGAGGGCTGTACTCTGTCAGTAGTCGTCGCGTGCAGTACGCTAATAGTCGTCATGCAGAGCGGTCGGTCAGTAGTAGCAGCCGAGTGCGGTTGTGTGATGTAGGCGGTCGGCAACACTGGTCAAGATGGTGAAGGAGGTATACTGTTAATTAATATAATCATTAGATAATGAAAAATTATATTTATTGTAATTAATTCTCCAACAAGTTCCCCAAAAATAATTTTTATTTCAAAAGCATTTTTCAAAAATGTAATGTTTTATTGAACTAAAGAGTTCGTTGCACTTCCCATTTCATTCCACTTCTTTGAAGAAAAATTTCACTAAAATCACAAAAAAAGAGAATATTATTATTTGCAATGCAGTTCCTCCAAGCGCTGCGCAACAACAAGAGCAGAAATGTGACATCCATTTATTCTGAGGTAAGACTTTAATTCTGATTGTTTTGCACAGGGCCAAAGACCGATATTTCGGCTCAATTGAAGTTTCTTGTCACTGAACGGACTTTAAATGTTGTGAAGAATTTATATTTGAGTCGGATTGCGAATTTCACATTTTTGTTGCCATTTTCAATACCTCTCATTGTGGGCGAGGTTACAATTAGCGCAATGTCCATTAGCATCCGTAAATAACATTGTCCATTATTTTAAATTTTGCGGGGAGGTTACAACACACAAAAAAAAAAAAAAAAACAAAAAAGTTGCATTTATATCCGCTCCTCAATTGTAGATACCCCTTACACAGCTGTGTGCAATGAATGAGTGCTGGCTGGTAATTAATTGCACTCCTTGGAGGGAAATGCCATAGGAAGTAGTCTTTAAAAAGTGAATGTTTTTCGTTAAAAGACAAAAGTTGCTTTAGAAAAAAGTAATAGTGGGGCTTTTGTTGTTGAACAAAATAAGTACAATGAACATACGTTATCAGATTTGCGCAATGCAGCTTCACACTACCTTTTGATTATAACACAATATACTATACATCGTCCCGAACCGTGACCAGAGTCGCGAGACGAGCAGAGCACGCCGCCGACGCCCGCTCAGTACAACCGTCCACCCGCTACTACTGTCGACCGACTACTACCTCTCCCGACTCGCGCTACAATATATATAACAACTGTTCCTGGCGACCCGGTGCGTGCCACTACTGTCGTCTGGCGCGGTCCAAGCGCCGACTAGCAACGATAAATAACTCTCTGGTCAGACAGAGATGCTGTCATGCCTCGCCATCGCTCTGGTAACGAATACATACGTGTTGCAGCGTGCGTACCACCGGAACACGCAGTGGCGGAGCCAAAGACTGTGTTGTCGAGGTCGAGTGCGAGCGGGAAGAGAGGCAGCGTCGGCACGGAGATGCAAGCGAGCGAGACGCACGGGGGCTGCGGCGTGGCGCGTTTGCGGTCGGCGCCTTTGGTGGCAACGGCCGGGACAAGCAGCGGTGTATGGTGTGGTGCGGGGCGGACAGGGGCGGCGGTGGACGGGGAGGAGGCGGCGCGACGACGGCATGGGGGCGAAAACGGGACGGGGGACGGCGGATGTTGAGAGGCGTCACGCGCGGACAGGACACAGGACACAGACACAGAGACACACAGATTGGAAAGGGAGGGTGCGCGGTAGTAGTTGGGAATGTGCGTACCGTGCGGGATGGGAGTGGGCGAGGAACACGGTCGTGGCCCCTGTTTGTGGGTGCGTGTGATGACGTCGGTGTGTTGTGGGAAGGGAAGGTGCTGTGGCGGCGGCGCGTAATGGGCGTAGGCCGAAAAGAGAAAGGAACGTGGGCAGTGTGTTGGCAAGCGTCGGTTCGACTGCGACGTTGATGGGCAGGGCAAGGTTAATGGTGGTAGGAGTAGGCGTGTGGGCGCAAAAAATCTGCCGCTGCAGGCGGTGCCGTAACCGCCATGGGGCGGGAAGGAGAGAGGGCCAAAGAAAGAAAGAAAGAAGAAAACAAAATAAAAAAAAAAAAAGGAGGGGGGGGGGGGGCGAAAGGAAGGCAGGAAGGACAAGAGGCGAGGCGACGGCTTGCTTTGTGTATCGGTCGGTCTCTGGCTATGCTTCGTTTTCTGCAGCAGGGTCGGTGCGCGGCGTGGCTCGCGGCAGTGGGAACGCCTGGCGGCTGGACGGCCAGCAATGCGGTTGGATGGGCGGCCACAGCACCGCACCTGTGCCCGAGGAGGAGACGCTGGCGGCGGGCCCTGAGGTGAGGCCGGCTCGGCTCGGCTGGGGCTGTGGATGTGTAGGTGTGCGCCGCTGCTGCAACAACGAGTAAAACGCGAGAAGAAGGGATGGCGGTAGAGAGAAAAAAAAAAAAAAGGTCGTGTTGTGTTGATGCGCAGGCAGACGCGTACAGAGAGACGAGCCCGGTCTGCAGCAGGGTGTGGCCGTGCCGAGTGCAGAGCAGCGGCGGCTCGGTTCGGTTCGGTTCGGCCCGGCGGGCCGCGCTGTTGTCGCGGACGTGAGCGCCCCCTGGCGGGTGGCCGGAGGCGGCGCGGCGTGTTGGACGTGTGGCTGGTGGCAGTGCACAATTTGCGAGTGGCTGGCGGTGTGGCGTGGCGGTTGGCGCGTCGGGCGGCGGAGAGGGAGAGAGAGGAGAGGTATGTGTTGCGGGCGCCCTTTGCTGCGCTGCGTCGTTGCGTGTGCCGTACAGGGCGGGCGCTTGTCGACTGTGTGGGCGGTGTGGCGAATTGGCGTGAAACGGCTGCCGAGAGGTGTGTGGTAGCGAGCCGGTCGGTGTCAGTGCGAAGGGGAATGTGCGTGCGTTTGGCGGTTTCGGTGTGCTTTTTGCGGCGTGAGAGTGGGAATTAGTGGGGCCGGCTGTTGTGTTTGTTCCTTGTGTCTTGTGTCGTGTAGGTAGCTTGATGGCAACGTGGAAGGACGCCGGTTTCGTTTCGAGCCTTGCGTGTGGTTGTCGACGTTGACTGGTTGGCGTGTGCCGATGCACGTGCATGTGTGGGTCGCGAGTGCGTTTTTGGCTGGCTGTGTGTGTGTGTGTGTTTTGGGGGGGAAGGGGGAGGCGGTGGTGAAAGTGCAGTCGTTGCCACGGGCGTCGTCGGGTCGGGTGGGGCTGGGGCTGTGCGTCGTGGCGGAAAGGTGGTAGGTTGCGGGAAGCGAGCCCGTCGTTGACGGTGTCGCGTGAGTTGTGAATCGAGTGGGGCGCGGGGCGCGGGGCGCGGGACAGGAGCAGCGTGCCGCTGCGTCGTGGTCGTCAGCAGAGGCTGTGCGTGTGCTTGTCCTTTTTGTGGGCGGTTCGTGCGAGGCGTTTTTGTTTTGTGTTGCCCTAGTTGTTAGTTTATTTTGTTTGTGTTTGTTATTTTGAGACGACGACTGGTTGGTGGCGTGCGCGCGAAGTGGCGGTGTGCGCTTCCCGTGTCGTTTGTGTTGTTTTTTTTTTGTTTTTGTTTTTGTGTGTTTTTTTTTGCACTGGGCCCCGGGGGGTGGGTGGGTGCGTGCGTGTGTGTCGATTGCCGGCTGGCGAAAGGTGCGCCATCGGCGGGGTGGGTCGCCGGCACGAGTAGAGGCGGCGGCGTTGTTGCTGTTGTTGTGTGGTGTTTGTTTTGTTCGGCTGTGTCGGCGAGCTGTGTTGCGGTGCGTGTGAATGGTGGTGCAAAAGTGCTGGCGTTGGGGCTGCGACTGCGACGGCGGCGAGCCGCGGGCGCGCATGATAGTGATGTTGTGAACAGCGGCTGTGTACGGTAGTGGTGTTGTTGTAGCACGACGTGCATCCGGGCCGGCGCGGAAAGCGCAGTTGCGGGCGGTTGCCCTTCGGTGCCAGCCATGTCGCGTGAGCGGCGGGTTGCTGTGGTGTCGACACGTGGTGCTCTGGGTTGTTGTGTGGTGCCCTTTGGCCGGTGGGGGTGGTTCGCGTGCGTCTCGTTCGCGCTCGGTATCTGGTCGTGGTCGTGCTGCTCCCCCGTCTGTCGGCGGTTTTCGACGTCGTCTGTACGTTTTTGTCCGTTTGCGGCGGTGCCTGCCGACGTCGTCCCGTCGCGACCTTTCAACCGAAAGTGTGGCGCCCGAAGGTGAACGAACGTAACCCTGACCTCGGCGCTTTACGCTGAGCCGAGCGAACCGAACCGAACCTAACCTGTGGTGTGGTGAGGTGAGCTCAGCCTGTGAGCCCCAAACGTCTACGTAAGGTAAGCTGTCCGGCGGCTCACGCCTCACGTTTTGAACGCTTTTTTAACCTACGTTTGACGCTTCTTAACCTAGCACTGACCCCTTAACCTAACGTGTAACGTAACCTAACGTAACCTAACCTAACCTAACCTAACCTAACCTAACCTAACCTAACCTCTGACGCCTGACGTGTTTGAATGCTTAACCTAAGTTTGACGCTTAACCTAACCCAAGTCCCCTTAACCTAACCCACGTCCACCTAACCTAACCGAACCTAACCTAGACGTGTAAACGTAATGTGTAACGCGCAACGTGTAAGGTCGGCTGTCGTGTGTGCTGACGGCAGATTGGGTTGGTCTGTAGATTCGGATTGCGGTTTGCCTCGGTCGAGGGGTTGGGTCGGAAGCGGCGAGGGGCGGCGGCGCCTGTTGCGCAGGCGGCGTCCGTTTGCGGCGGGCAATTGTTGAGAAACGGCTGTGAATGTTGGCGGGCGAGAGGAGGAGGACGGCGCGCGATGTGGCCCGACGGCTGCGGGCCGATCGGGAAACGGCGGGAGGGCGACGGAAGGCGATGGGGCGGCGGAGGCGCGTTTGCACGGCCGTCATCGCCGCACGCCTCGGCTTGTGTGGCTGTGGCGCCGGCCGCGCTGGCCGGGCTGCCGCGGCGACGGTGTGGGAGTTTTGCCGAAGGTTTGGCCATTGTGGCGGGTCGTCGGCTGGGGCTGTGGGGGCGGCATTTGGGCGGGGGCGGCGATTCTCGGCGGGCCGACCCAGGCTGTAGCGCGCGGTAGCTGCAGTTTGGCCGTGGTTTGCGGCGCTGCCGTGGCGACTGGTTGGCGACTGTGGTGTGGCTGTGTGTAGCCCCATCCTCGGTGGTTTGAAAGGCGCGGGCGGTTGTGGCGCAGCTTTGGGGCTGCTCCGCACAGGCTGTCGGACGTTGGGCGGTAGCAAGCGCGGGAGGCGCGGCGCGGCGGCGCGCAGAGTGGCGGCCGCTCTCTCGGCCGTCCGCGCCCGCCCGCGACACTGGCTGGGCCCTTGTGATTCTCTGCTCTGCTCTGCCGTGCTGTGCTGTGCATGCGTGCCTGCCGTCCCGCTCGCTCTCGCTCTCGCTCTCGCTGTGTGTTACGCGCGTCGTCGAAATGGCAGATCAGGCGGCTACGAACGAGACTGCTGCGGCACCCGCCGCCACCGGCACTACGAAGAAGGCCAAGTCTGCGTCGTCTGCGAAGAAGCCGCGCGCCAAGCCTGCGCACCCGCGCACCTCTGAGATGGTGACGGCCGCCATCAAGAGTCTGAAGGAGCGCGGCGGGTCGTCGCTGCAGGCGATCAAGAAGTACATAGCCGCGCACTACAAGCTGGACGCGGAGAAGCTGGCGCCGTTTATCAAGAAGTACCTCAAGTCGGCCGTCGTGGCGGGCGAGCTGGTGCAGACGAAGGGGAAGGGCGCGTCCGGCTCGTTCAAGCTTGCCGGCGCCGGCGGCGGGGGGGCGGCCGAGGGCGGCAAGGCTCGTGCTGGCGGTGCCAAGAAGAAGCGCGCCGCTCCGGCCAGCAAGGAGAAGAAGGGCGCCCGTGCGGCCGGCGCAAAGAAGGCTGGTGGCGTGAAGGCGGCGACCGGTCGGAAGGCGGGCGCCGCCAAGAAGGCGTCTGCGGCGTCGGCCGCTCCCGCGGGTGCGAAGAAGGCGGCTGCGGCCAAGCCGGCCAAGGCCAAGTCGCCGTCGAAGGCGAAGAAGGCCGCCAAGGTTCCGACGAAGAAGCCGAAGGCGCCGCGCCCGAAGAAGGCGACGACGCCGTCTAAGGCGAAGGCTTCGCCCAAGAAGAAGAAGTAGAGTAGAGTAGAGGAGAAAGAGATGGGAAAGGAAGGGTTTGGCGCTTGACCCCGTCGTCCCCACCCCCCGTCGTCGTCTAGTGGCGCGCAAGAGACGCGCGGCCCAAAACGGCCCTTCTCAGGGCCATCAAAGCACGTCGGGGAAGGTTTTGATTGTCGTGTTGCGTTTGGTGTGGGTGTCTGTCTGTATGCCCGTGGGGATGCTGTTTGCGTGCCGTGGTGGTTTGATTGCGGGGGTCGGTGGCGGGTGTGGGCGGCGGTAGCGGTAAGCGGTGTTGTTGTTGTCGTGGTTGATTGTCGCCGTGTTTGTGGCGGCGGCCGACGGTTGGTTTTCTGTCACGTTGTTTTGTTTGAATACGTTGGTTGGCTTGCCTGCGTTCGTTCTTCTCGGATGTGTGTCTTGTCTAGTCGTGTCTGGTCTTTGTTTTGTTTCTTTGTGTGTGTTATGTTTTGCAACGGGGGGCACGTTGAGATGTGGAAGGAGTCGGCGGGGATTTCGGTGGCGTGTAGAGCGAGCGAGCGCGCCTGCCTGGCCGTTGGCCGTCGGAGTGGAGTGCGGGTTTTTTTTGTTTTCGAAACGAAAGCGGCGGCCGGCCAGCCACCCGTGCGGTGTGACGTCGGCCGTTGGGTATTGTGCGCTTTGAGCGCCGGGGAGGGATGATGTGTGATTGTTGCGCGCTGCTAGCAGGCAGGCAGAGTGAGCGGGTGTGTGTGGCGGACGGACGGGAAGTGGTGGTTTTTGTTTTTGGGTTGCGGGGCGAGAGGCAGGCGACCGACAAAGTTTGCTCGCGACGGAGAGATGTTAGTGGCCCTGAAAAGGGCCGTTTTTGTTTGTGCGGTGCGGTGCCGCGGCGCGGTTTAGGCGCGCTCGCCGCGGATGCGGCGCGCGAGCTGGATGTCCTTGGGCATGATGGTGACGCGCTTGGCGTGGATTGCGCACAGGTTGGTGTCTTCGAAGAGGCCGACGAGGTAGGCCTCGCTGGCCTCCTGCAGGGCCATGACTGCGGAGCTCTGGAAGCGCAGGTCGGTCTTGAAGTCCTGGGCGATCTCGCGCACTAGGCGCTGGAATGGCAGCTTGCGGATGAGCAGCTCTGTGCTCTTCTGGTAGCGCCTGATTTCTCGCAGGGCGACGGTGCCCGGCCTGTAGCGGTGGGGCTTCTTGACGCCTCCGGTGGCGGGCGCGCTCTTCCTCGCCGCCTTGGTGGCGAGCTGTTTGCGCGGCGCCTTTCCGCCGGTGGACTTGCGGGCCGTTTGCTTTGTGCGGGCCATGGCGGTAGCGTTGGCGGTAGCGGAGCGGCGTGCGTGGAGGTTAGGTGCGGCGCGGCGTCCGGTGCTGCCTTGACAACGGGCCCGCGCGCCTCCGTGCTGCGCTTATATGCCCTCGGTTGCGCGTGGTGGGGGGAGGGCGGGCCAGAGTCTATATAGGGGGGCGGCGGGCGCGCTGGGCGCAGACCGTAGCCGACTCGCCAGCCGCTGCAGCTGCTGTTTGTGCACGTTTTGCTTTGCCCGAGGAAGGAAGGATGACAGGCCGCGGCAAGGGAGGAAAGGGGCTCGGCAAGGGTGGCGCCAAGCGGCACCGCAAGGTGTTGCGCGACAACATCCAGGGCATCACGAAGCCCGCCATCCGCCGCCTGGCTCGCAGGGGCGGCGTGAAGCGCATCTCTGGTCTGATCTACGAGGAGACCCGCGGGGTGCTGAAGGTGTTCCTGGAGAACGTGATCCGCGACGCGGTGACGTACACTGAGCACGCCAAGCGCAAGACTGTGACGGCCATGGACGTGGTGTACGCCCTGAAGAGGCAGGGGCGCACCCTGTACGGTTTCGGCGGTTAGGCTGCGTCGCAGCGGGCGCTGGCCTTCCCGCGGCCGTGCTTGTGGGTGGGAGAGACTAGAAAACGGCCCTTTTCAGGGCCACCACACTGTTCGGAAGTTGAAAAGTGCGAAAGAGTCTGTGTTGTTGTTGTTGTTGTTGCTGCGTGTGTGTGCGCTGTGTTGTTCGTTTGTTTGTTTGTTTGTTTGTTTGTTTGTTTCTTTCTTTCTTTCCGTTTGAGCGACGTGATGTGGCTGGGAGGGGAGAAGGAAAGGAAACGTGTCATGTGGCTGGCTGTGTGTGGAGCTGCTTCGTTTGTGTTTGTTATTGTGTGTCTTTGTATCGATCGCGACGGAGATGGCGGGCTGTGTGTTGTTGTGCGAGAGAGGCGGTAATTATTTGCTTGCGTGGTTTGGCTCTGTGTGTTTGCGGCGGCGTTGGGGTTTCCGAGGCAAGGCGTGTGGGCATAGGCGGCCGGATCAGCTGTTTCGTTCGTGTCGACGGCCGTTGCGCGCGGGAGTGGAGGGCGGTGTGTCGACACGCCTCCCTTTAACAATGGTCATTATTGCTGCCGTTGTCGTTTGGAAGGCGACTCTGCGACCGTGCAAAATGTGTGTGTGTGTGTGTGTGTGTGTGTGTGTGTGTGCGGGCTGTGTGGACGACAAGATGGCGGACGTGCGCCGGCGGCGGCTGTGCTGTGAAAGTGCAAAGTTGAAACAAAACAAGGTGCGGCGAGGACGACTGAAATTTTGCTTTGGACGTAGGTTTGTGTGGTGGCCCTGAAAAGGGCCGATTGTTGTGGGCCGGGCCGAGCCGAGCCGGCAAAGCGCGTTGCGTGCAGGGGAGCACGCGGCGCTGCGATTGCCTGGCCTCCTTTAGGCCTTCTTCTCGGTCTTCTTTGGCAGCAGGACGGCCTGGATGTTGGGTAGGACACCACCCTGTGCGATGGTGACGCCCGACAGGAGCTTGTTGAGCTCCTCGTCGTTGCGGATGGCAAGCTGCAGGTGGCGCGGGATGATGCGCGTCTTCTTGTTGTCGCGGGCCGCGTTTCCGGCCAGCTCGAGCACCTCAGCCGCGAGGTACTCCATGACGGCGGCGAGGTAGACGGGCGCCCCGGCGCCGACGCGCTCTGCGTAGTTTCCCTTGCGCAGGAGGCGGTGGATTCTGCCGACCGGGAACTGGAGCCCAGCCCTGCTTGAGCGGGACTTTGACTTGCCCTTGACTTTGCCTCCCTTTCCGCGTCCGGACATGGCGATGGGCTAGCGACGGTGCACACGAGAAGGAAACGAAAACGACCGGTGCGAGCGGCAGCGAGTCGAGCAGCGGAGTGCGTGCCGGCGCAGCCGGGGTGGGGGTGCTTTATGGGCTCGGGTGCGGCGGCCGGTTGCGCGCGCGCCCCATTGGTCGGCGGCCGCAACAGGGCGAGCTGGTAAAGGTGCGGCGGCGGCTGGCGGCGGGTGCCACTGTGTGGGGAGACGCTGACTAGAGCGGAGCGCTTGCTACTGGTGTTGCTGCTGCCGCCGTACGTTGGTTCGAGATGCCGCCCAAGACTAGCGGGAAGGCCGCCAAGAAGGCTGGCAAGGCGCAGAAGAACATTTCGAAGGGCGACAAGAAGAAGAAGCGCAAGAGGAAGGAGAGCTATGCCATCTACATCTACAAGGTGCTGAAGCAGGTGCACCCTGACACGGGCATCTCGTCGAAGGCGATGAGCATCATGAACAGCTTCGTGAACGACATTTTCGAGCGCATTGCGGCCGAGGCTTCTCGCCTGGCGCACTACAACAAGCGCTCGACCATCACGTCCCGCGAGATCCAGACCGCTGTGCGGCTGTTGCTGCCTGGCGAGCTGGCCAAGCACGCCGTGAGCGAGGGCACGAAGGCGGTGACCAAGTACACGAGCTCCAAGTAAGGAGGTGGCTCTGGAACGGAAGGAAGGATGGAGAGAGAATGCTCCTCCGTTGCGAGAGCGGCAAAACGGCCCTTTTCAGGGCCACCAACTTGCCTTTTGCGGGAAGGGCGGAATTGTTGTTGTTGTTTGTGTGGACGGCTGTGATGTATGTGTGCATTTTGATTGTGGGTGGGGGGGCGCGTCAAAGCGTGTTGCGCGGGGTACGGCCACGAGGTTGGTCGCCGTGGCGTGGAATGGTGGCACGCCTCGTTGGCGTGGTTTTTGACCCATTTGGTGTTGTTGGTGTGTGTGTTACCTGTCTGCGAGGGGGGACAGTGCGATCGCCGACTTTTGTGTCACCGTAACGACGGCCGTTTGCGGGTTTGTTTTTTGCACATCATACATGGCGAGGGTGAAATGTGAAATGTTGTTTTTTTTTGTGGTTTTTGTTTGCCGCCCACTATTCCCTTTGCTGTACGCCGAGTTTGACAATGGTGCGACGTAACTGCAGCGTGGAGGTGTGTGAGTGACGTTGAAATGAACGTGCCATGAAGACGCATTGTTGTTGCATTGTACTGTACGTGTACGGCGACACGCACGATGATGTACCATTCGACTCTGATTTTTGATAGCCGTGTCTGACTGATTGCGTACGACGCACGCACACCGATGTCGTCATTCAAGATGCACGCGTGTCCAGTGCAGTACAGTAAGCGCGACGCTAGACGACGGCGGCGGCCGTTTTTGGCGAATGTCTGTACACGTGTTTGTCTGTGTCCATCCGGTATGTATTTGTTTGTTTGAAAGTGTTTTGTGTGTCGGTGACGTGGTCCGATCCGTCGCCCCCCTGAGTAACTGTCGATCGGCGCGATAGACCGGCGTCACGCAACTGAACCGAAGTCGTGGGCACACCCGTCATACTGTTGTACACCGTCGCGCTGAGAACGGTAACGACAGGTTGACTTTGATCGGTCGAATGTCTGGGCAGAACGTGAGGAAGGAGGCAAGAGTGCAGGAGGAAAGGACAGAGGGGGGGGGGCAAAAGAGAGAGGAAGGGAAAAAGGGGAGAAACGCATTCGTAGAGCAACGGAACGTTCCCGTGTCGGAGGCGTATTGGAGCCGCACTGAAATGCGTTTAACGGCGGCGCGGCTGCAAGTGTCTGCCGTGGTGAACGTTACCTTTGACGGCTGCATTGGCCTTTGCTTTTTGCTTTTGCTTTCGCTTTCGCTTTCCCGGTTGTACGTAACGTTTGTTGGTATGGTTGGTTCTGAGGAAGAGTGTGTGACAGTGCCGTGCCGTCCATGTTCGTGTGCCCTCCCATTGTGTGTATGCTATTGTCTGTGTACTTGAATGATGTATGTAGGTGTTAGTGGACGTGTTTTACCAGTGGGGGGAAATGGATCGTCGATAGTTGGCGTCACTCTGTCACGGTCGAGATGACGCACCCTCCGTACAGAAAGGTGTCGGGAAAGTGTGTGTGTGTGTGTGTGTGTGTGTGTGTGTGTGTGTGTGCGTGCGTGCGTCCGTGAATTGGCAGTGTTTGGAGGTGGGCGTGCCCTGCATGTGGCCCGGAAGGCTGTTCGTTTGGCGGTAGTGTTGTGTGGACAGGGGAGGGGCATGCGTAACGCTGCTGGCATGGCATTTCGGGAGATGGGAGGGGGCAAACGAGGAAACGAGGAGCGGCGGCCAAAGACGGGACGGGGAGGGGCGCGGTGTGGGTGGCTTGCGCCTGTGCTCGGCGTTGTGGTTTGTGCAAAAGAGGAGGAGAAAAACAATGAGTTGCCAGGGAGGGGAGCGGTGTTGTGTTGTGGTTGTCGTGGTGTAGCCGCAGACGCGGCTGTCAGTGAACGTGGCGAGACGGACGGATGCGCGGAGGGGCGGGGGCGGCGCATTTCGCCGGTGCCGTGCCGTGCCGTGCCATGCCATGCCTGAAAGCCGCGTGGTCGCTGTGTTGTTGGTGGCGTGGGGGCGAGGAGAGTACCGTACGGGTGTGCTTGTGCGCCGGAAATGGCACACTGCGCCTGCCCGTCTTGGAGGCTGATGGCTGTGGTGTGGAAATGGGGCGCGGTGATGTTGAAGCAGTTGAAGAACAGAAAAGAAACCAAGAAGAAAACGGAAGGCGTGATGCGGCGGTGGTGGTGAGAGCGGGAAAAACAAAACAAAACAAAAAAAAAGAAAGAAAAAAAAACAACAAGAAAAAAGAAGGAAAAACAACAAGAAACAAAAAAAGAAAACAAAAAGTCTATCAATATTAAAATGTAAATGGAAATGGAAATGGAAATGGACCCAGGTATAACCTCCCTGCACAAATAGCAGAGAGTCCGATGATAATAAAAATGTGCCAGAATGTTAACGTCCCTACAAAACAAACCCAACGATAATATTAATGAAAGAATGAACCGTATGTAACATTGCAACAGACATAATGGAACCTGATAAATTGTATAAGGGCAGCAGCGTTGACCTTTGGCCCTGTATTCAGAATAAAAAGAGCCAAAGATCGTTACCCCAATGAAAAAGACACTGAAACACGTATGTAACATAGCAGCGATGGCGAGACATTGTAGCATCTGTGACCAGAGAGTTTGCGCTGGACCGCGCGAGTGTTGCGAGCGGTTCTCAGTCAGTCAGTCAGTCAGTCAGTCAGTCAGTCAGTCGTTGCGAGTCTGTAGCTCTGTCTAGTTGAGGGCTGTACTCTGTCAGTAGTCGTCGCGTGCAGTACGCTAATAGTCGTCATGCAGAGCGGTCGGTCAGTAGTAGCAGCCGAGTGCGGTTGTGTGATGTAGGCGGTCGGCAACACTGGTCAAGATGGTGAAGGAGGTATACTGTTAATTAATATAATCATTAGATAATGAAAAATTATATTTATTGTAATTAATTCTCCAACAAGTTCCCCAAAAATAATTTTTATTTCAAAAGCATTTTTCAAAAATGTAATGTTTTATTGAACTAAAGAGTTCGTTGCACTTCCCATTTCATTCCACTTCTTTGAAGAAAAATTTCACTAAAATCACAAAAAAAGAGAATATTATTATTTGCAATGCAGTTCCTCCAAGCGCTGCGCAACAACAAGAGCAGAAATGTGACATCCATTTATTCTGAGGTAAGACTTTAATTCTGATTGTTTTGCACAGGGCCAAAGACCGATATTTCGGCTCAATTGAAGTTTCTTGTCACTGAACGGACTTTAAATGTTGTGAAGAATTTATATTTGAGTCGGATTGCGAATTTCACATTTTTGTTGCCATTTTCAATACCTCTCATTGTGGGCGAGGTTACAATTAGCGCAATGTCCATTAGCATCCGTAAATAACATTGTCCATTATTTTAAATTTTGCGGGGAGGTTACAACACACAAAAAAAAAAAAAAAAACAAAAAAGTTGCATTTATATCCGCTCCTCAATTGTAGATACCCCTTACACAGCTGTGTGCAATGAATGAGTGCTGGCTGGTAATTAATTGCACTCCTTGGAGGGAAATGCCATAGGAAGTAGTCTTTAAAAAGTGAATGTTTTTCGTTAAAAGACAAAAGTTGCTTTAGAAAAAAGTAATAGTGGGGCTTTTGTTGTTGAACAAAATAAGTACAATGAACATACGTTATCAGATTTGCGCAATGCAGCTTCACACTACCTTTTGATTATAACACAATATACTATACATCGTCCCGAACCGTGACCAGAGTCGCGAGACGAGCAGAGCACGCCGCCGACGCCCGCTCAGTACAACCGTCCACCCGCTACTACTGTCGACCGACTACTACCTCTCCCGACTCGCGCTACAATATATATAACAACTGTTCCTGGCGACCCGGTGCGTGCCACTACTGTCGTCTGGCGCGGTCCAAGCGCCGACTAGCAACGATAAATAACTCTCTGGTCAGACAGAGATGCTGTCATGCCTCGCCATCGCTCTGGTAACGAATACATACGTGTTGCAGCGTGCGTACCACCGGAACACGCAGTGGCGGAGCCAAAGACTGTGTTGTCGAGGTCGAGTGCGAGCGGGAAGAGAGGCAGCGTCGGCACGGAGATGCAAGCGAGCGAGACGCACGGGGGCTGCGGCGTGGCGCGTTTGCGGTCGGCGCCTTTGGTGGCAACGGCCGGGACAAGCAGCGGTGTATGGTGTGGTGCGGGGCGGACAGGGGCGGCGGTGGACGGGGAGGAGGCGGCGCGACGACGGCATGGGGGCGAAAACGGGACGGGGGACGGCGGATGTTGAGAGGCGTCACGCGCGGACAGGACACAGGACACAGACACAGAGACACACAGATTGGAAAGGGAGGGTGCGCGGTAGTAGTTGGGAATGTGCGTACCGTGCGGGATGGGAGTGGGCGAGGAACACGGTCGTGGCCCCTGTTTGTGGGTGCGTGTGATGACGTCGGTGTGTTGTGGGAAGGGAAGGTGCTGTGGCGGCGGCGCGTAATGGGCGTAGGCCGAAAAGAGAAAGGAACGTGGGCAGTGTGTTGGCAAGCGTCGGTTCGACTGCGACGTTGATGGGCAGGGCAAGGTTAATGGTGGTAGGAGTAGGCGTGTGGGCGCAAAAAATCTGCCGCTGCAGGCGGTGCCGTAACCGCCATGGGGCGGGAAGGAGAGAGGGCCAAAGAAAGAAAGAAAGAAGAAAACAAAATAAAAAAAAAAAAAGGAGGGGGGGGGGGGGCGAAAGGAAGGCAGGAAGGACAAGAGGCGAGGCGACGGCTTGCTTTGTGTATCGGTCGGTCTCTGGCTATGCTTCGTTTTCTGCAGCAGGGTCGGTGCGCGGCGTGGCTCGCGGCAGTGGGAACGCCTGGCGGCTGGACGGCCAGCAATGCGGTTGGATGGGCGGCCACAGCACCGCACCTGTGCCCGAGGAGGAGACGCTGGCGGCGGGCCCTGAGGTGAGGCCGGCTCGGCTCGGCTGGGGCTGTGGATGTGTAGGTGTGCGCCGCTGCTGCAACAACGAGTAAAACGCGAGAAGAAGGGATGGCGGTAGAGAGAAAAAAAAAAAAAGGTCGTGTTGTGTTGATGCGCAGGCAGACGCGTACAGAGAGACGAGCCCGGTCTGCAGCAGGGTGTGGCCGTGCCGAGTGCAGAGCAGCGGCGGCTCGGTTCGGTTCGGTTCGGCCCGGCGGGCCGCGCTGTTGTCGCGGACGTGAGCGCCCCCTGGCGGGTGGCCGGAGGCGGCGCGGCGTGTTGGACGTGTGGCTGGTGGCAGTGCACAATTTGCGAGTGGCTGGCGGTGTGGCGTGGCGGTTGGCGCGTCGGGCGGCGGAGAGGGAGAGAGAGGAGAGGTATGTGTTGCGGGCGCCCTTTGCTGCGCTGCGTCGTTGCGTGTGCCGTACAGGGCGGGCGCTTGTCGACTGTGTGGGCGGTGTGGCGAATTGGCGTGAAACGGCTGCCGAGAGGTGTGTGGTAGCGAGCCGGTCGGTGTCAGTGCGAAGGGGAATGTGCGTGCGTTTGGCGGTTTCGGTGTGCTTTTTGCGGCGTGAGAGTGGGAATTAGTGGGGCCGGCTGTTGTGTTTGTTCCTTGTGTCTTGTGTCGTGTAGGTAGCTTGATGGCAACGTGGAAGGACGCCGGTTTCGTTTCGAGCCTTGCGTGTGGTTGTCGACGTTGACTGGTTGGCGTGTGCCGATGCACGTGCATGTGTGGGTCGCGAGTGCGTTTTTGGCTGGCTGTGTGTGTGTGTGTGTTTTGGGGGGGAAGGGGGAGGCGGTGGTGAAAGTGCAGTCGTTGCCACGGGCGTCGTCGGGTCGGGTGGGGCTGGGGCTGTGCGTCGTGGCGGAAAGGTGGTAGGTTGCGGGAAGCGAGCCCGTCGTTGACGGTGTCGCGTGAGTTGTGAATCGAGTGGGGCGCGGGGCGCGGGGCGCGGGACAGGAGCAGCGTGCCGCTGCGTCGTGGTCGTCAGCAGAGGCTGTGCGTGTGCTTGTCCTTTTTGTGGGCGGTTCGTGCGAGGCGTTTTTGTTTTGTGTTGCCCTAGTTGTTAGTTTATTTTGTTTGTGTTTGTTATTTTGAGACGACGACTGGTTGGTGGCGTGCGCGCGAAGTGGCGGTGTGCGCTTCCCGTGTCGTTTGTGTTGTTTTTTTTTTGTTTTTGTTTTTGTGTGTTTTTTTTTGCACTGGGCCCCGGGGGGTGGGTGGGTGCGTGCGTGTGTGTCGATTGCCGGCTGGCGAAAGGTGCGCCATCGGCGGGGTGGGTCGCCGGCACGAGTAGAGGCGGCGGCGTTGTTGCTGTTGTTGTGTGGTGTTTGTTTTGTTCGGCTGTGTCGGCGAGCTGTGTTGCGGTGCGTGTGAATGGTGGTGCAAAAGTGCTGGCGTTGGGGCTGCGACTGCGACGGCGGCGAGCCGCGGGCGCGCATGATAGTGATGTTGTGAACAGCGGCTGTGTACGGTAGTGGTGTTGTTGTAGCACGACGTGCATCCGGGCCGGCGCGGAAAGCGCAGTTGCGGGCGGTTGCCCTTCGGTGCCAGCCATGTCGCGTGAGCGGCGGGTTGCTGTGGTGTCGACACGTGGTGCTCTGGGTTGTTGTGTGGTGCCCTTTGGCCGGTGGGGGTGGTTCGCGTGCGTCTCGTTCGCGCTCGGTATCTGGTCGTGGTCGTGCTGCTCCCCCGTCTGTCGGCGGTTTTCGACGTCGTCTGTACGTTTTTGTCCGTTTGCGGCGGTGCCTGCCGACGTCGTCCCGTCGCGACCTTTCAACCGAAAGTGTGGCGCCCGAAGGTGAACGAACGTAACCCTGACCTCGGCGCTTTACGCTGAGCCGAGCGAACCGAACCGAACCTAACCTGTGGTGTGGTGAGGTGAGCTCAGCCTGTGAGCCCCAAACGTCTACGTAAGGTAAGCTGTCCGGCGGCTCACGCCTCACGTTTTGAACGCTTTTTTAACCTACGTTTGACGCTTCTTAACCTAGCACTGACCCCTTAACCTAACGTGTAACGTAACCTAACGTAACCTAACCTAACCTAACCTAACCTAACCTAACCTAACCTAACCTCTGACGCCTGACGTGTTTGAATGCTTAACCTAAGTTTGACGCTTAACCTAACCCAAGTCCCCTTAACCTAACCCACGTCCACCTAACCTAACCGAACCTAACCTAGACGTGTAAACGTAATGTGTAACGCGCAACGTGTAAGGTCGGCTGTCGTGTGTGCTGACGGCAGATTGGGTTGGTCTGTAGATTCGGATTGCGGTTTGCCTCGGTCGAGGGGTTGGGTCGGAAGCGGCGAGGGGCGGCGGCGCCTGTTGCGCAGGCGGCGTCCGTTTGCGGCGGGCAATTGTTGAGAAACGGCTGTGAATGTTGGCGGGCGAGAGGAGGAGGACGGCGCGCGATGTGGCCCGACGGCTGCGGGCCGATCGGGAAACGGCGGGAGGGCGACGGAAGGCGATGGGGCGGCGGAGGCGCGTTTGCACGGCCGTCATCGCCGCACGCCTCGGCTTGTGTGGCTGTGGCGCCGGCCGCGCTGGCCGGGCTGCCGCGGCGACGGTGTGGGAGTTTTGCTGAAGGTTTGGCCATTGTGGCGGGTCGTCGGCTGGGGCT
Source organism: Schistocerca piceifrons (assembly GCF_021461385.2). Lineage (NCBI taxonomy): Eukaryota > Metazoa > Arthropoda > Insecta > Orthoptera > Acrididae > Schistocerca > Schistocerca piceifrons. The sequence continues at coordinate 206,487 of NW_025726865.1, read as the reverse complement.
GTGGGGGCGGCATTTGGGCGGGGGCGGCGATTCTCGGCGGGCCGACCCAGGCTGTAGCGCGCGGTAGCTGCAGTTTGGCCGTGGTTTGCGGCGCTGCCGTGGCGACTGGTTGGCGACTGTGGTGTGGCTGTGTGTAGCCCCATCCTCGGTGGTTTGAAAGGCGCGGGCGGTTGTGGCGCAGCTTTGGGGCTGCTCCGCACAGGCTGTCGGACGTTGGGCGGTAGCAAGCGCGGGAGGCGCGGCGCGGCGGCGCGCAGAGTGGCGGCCGCTCTCTCGGCCGTCCGCGCCCGCCCGCGACACTGGCTGGGCCCTTGTGATTCTCTGCTCTCTCTCTCTCGATTCCGAGTCGTGATGCCGTACCGAGCGGACCGCAGTGAGGAAGCGGAGGGTGTGGCGGATCGCCGTTCGGCAGAGCCTGCTCTGTCGGCGGCCCCATCCGGCCCCCCAACGGAAACAACCCAGCAGACGCCACCGGACGTCGAGATGGACTGCAGCATGGACCAGGGCGGTCGTTATGCGACCCCAGCTCCGGCTGAGGCAGCGAGTGGCGCGGCGGTCGGCAGCACGGCGGGGCTTGCCCCGACGGCTGTCACAAACCGCCGCCCACCTACGACCGATCGGTCCAGACGGACGGGCGTTGCCCAGAGAGGCAGGCGCGCACTTTCGGCGGATGGGGGCATGCCCCTGCACGCCTTTGCCCGCGCGCTTGATGTTGGTGGCCCGACGGCCGTAACCTCGGCCTCACGCGTGCCACAGCCGACGGCCTTGGCACCCGAGGCCACCACTTCGGCGGAGACAGCGCCTCATGGGGACCCAGCCCACACGCCGGAGGCGGAAAGGCAGCTCGCCTTCCTGATGGGCCTCATCCCAGGCGCTAAACCATCTCCGGATACCATGAAAGAGACGCAGCACTCGCGTAAGCGGCCAGCTGACGCGAGCGCGGAAACACACAGCAAGAGGTCCGCCACTAGCACGCCTAGTAGCGCGCCCACGCTCCGCACCCAGCGGAAGGCGTCGCGGAAGGGATCCAGGACCCTTCACCCGACCGTGGACGACGAGGGTTTCATGCAGCCCTCCCGCAAGCACACAGCCAGGGCTGTGGTGCTTGCGCAACAGTCGGCGGTGCACACCGGCAACCGGTTCGCTGGCCTCTCCAATGATGCCAGTGAGCCCATGGACAGCCAGCAGCAGCAACAGCAGAAGTCGCCCCCTCCACCTCCCGTGGTCATCAAGTGGACCGGCGACTTCCGCGAATTTCGTGAAAAAGTAAAAGCTGTCGTTAAAGGGAACGTGACGTTCAGAGTCGCAGGGCGTGATCTGAACCGTGTCATCACCAAGACGGCAGAAGATTACCGCGGGGTCATGGACCTCGCAGAGAGAGAAGGGCTACACAGCTTCACCTACTCCTCGGAGCCGGTGAAGACGCTCAAAGTCGTGTTCCGCAAGCTCCCGTTCAGTATGGACCCGGGATACTTGCGGGAGCTGCTTGAGGACCTGGGCTTCCCGATACGCGCCACGGCGCGTATGAAGTCACCCAGGGACTTCTCCGACATGCCGCTATTTATGGCGGTTCTGGACGACACCGTCGAGAACCGCAAAATATTCCAGGTGACCCACGTGGCTGATGTCGGCGTCACCGTGGAGAAGCTGCGCAGAAGACGCGGCCCACCGCAGTGCTTCAATTGCCAGGGCCTGGACCATGTGGCGAAGTACTGCAAGATGCCTCCCCGCTGCGTGAAATGCGCTGGGGAGCATCCCAGTCGGGAGTGCAAAATCCCGCGGACGGACGCGCCCACATGCTGCCATTGCGGCGAAAAGCATGTGGCGTGTTTCCGCGGCTGCACTGCCTTCCGGCGCGCTGCAAGAAGAGGACAGCCGGCGCGTTCCGCGCGGGTGCAAAACGGAAGGAGCTACGCATCCGCTGCCACCGCCAGATCAGCTGAGCAGCGTCCTGCCGCCCCCACTGACGTCCAGGGGCGTGGCAGTCAACCGGAGCCTGCGCAGGCGGCGGTAGCCGTGCGCGGGCGCGGACCGCCGAGAGAGCGCCAGCCTGAGCCTCCGCCAGCGGCGGTAGCCGTGCGCGGGCGCGGACCGCCGAGAGAGCACCAGCCAGAGCCTGCGCCAGCGGCGGTAGCCGTGCGCGGGCGCGGACCGCCGAGAGAGCACCCAGCGCCAGCCAGGGTCGGCCGCCGGCGCGGACGGCGGAGGGAGCGCCCTGGCCGTGAGCCAGCGGTCGTTCGAGCGCAGGAGCCAGCATCCTCTCCCAGCACTGACTTTACATCCGCAGCGAGCGTCGCGGACGAAGTCAGGGCCTTGAGAGAGGATTTCAAGCTGCTCCTGCAACAACTCCCGCAGATGATTGCATCTGCAGTGCAGTCGGCCGCCCAGGCCACCACCACACCAGCTGTTCCCACACCCAAACATGGATAGACACATCCAAGGTCTAACCGTTTGCGTGTGGAACGCAAACAGCATTCGCTCCCAAGCGGGAGAATTCCGCCAGTTTCTGCGAGACGAACATGTGGACGTCTGTCTCGTCACAGAAACTTGGCTGAAGCCGGGCGTGAACGTGCGGGCGGCAAACTTCCGCTGCTACCGCACCGACCGGGTCACCCACGGCGGCGGAACGGCGGTGTACGTGAAGACGTCGTTGCGCCACCACCAGGTGCAGCTCCCGGTGACGCCAACCCTGGAGACGACCGGCGTCGTGGTCAACACCTCCGTGGGCCACGTAACATTCGTGGCGGCCTACCGGAAGCCGTCAGGACACCTCAACTCCGGGGACATTGAGACGCTGCTGTCGATGCGCGGGAACCTGTTCATCGGCGGCGATCTCAATGCAAAACACCCGGAGTGGAACTCCAGGGTCACCACCACCAGCGGCAGACGGCTCCTCCGGGTCGTCAACGACCATGACGCCGTGGTGCTGGGTCCCTTCGACCCGACGCACTACCCGGCGCGCGGCCGTCCCGACGTGCTCGACATCGCGATTGTGAAAGGGGCAGCACACAACGCGATCGCGAGCACTCGCTGTGCCCTGTCCTCCGATCACCTGCCAGTGATCTTCGACCTGGACACAGACGGTACGGCGCCTCCTGAGAACCGCTGCGCCCGCCTCAACACCGACTGGGCGCACTTCCAGCAGCACCTGGCAGAGACGGTCGCAGCCACACCTGATCCTGACGAGGAGGGGGTGGATGCAGCACTAGCAGCATTCACCCACTACACACTTGCGGCGGCAGATGCAGCAGCGCCGCGAGGACCGCGGAAGCCGAGGGACAACTCCAAACAGCTTCCGCCGGACATCCTGGCGTTGATCAGTCAGAAGAACCGGGTTTTCCGTGAGTGGCAGATCACGAGAAACCCCGCCACCAAGCGGCTGCTAAACCGCTTGCGCCGGGAGATCTCGGCGGCCGTCGGCCACCACCGTAATCGGGACTGGGCTGGCAGAATAGCCACGCTCAGGATCGATGACGGAAGCGCCTGGGCCATGACCAGGAGCTTCCTGCGCAAGGGGCAGCGCATCCCGCCGCTTCAAGTTGGCCGTGACGTCGTCGCAGAGCCGGACATGAAGGCCAGCGTGCTCGCGGACACCTTCGCCGAGAACTTCTCCACCGTGGACGATGTTGTCGACGAAGACACCATCCAGGAGGTGCAAGAGCGGCTTCCGCTGTACCTGACCCATCAGGAGGCGGACGACGTCATCGAGCCAACCACTGCAGAGGAAGTTCAACACCACCTCGACTCCTTACAGCCCAGGAAGGCGGGGGGGTGCGACAAGATCGACAACGCACTGCTGAAGAAGCTGCCACCGGAAGCAGTGCGTACCGTCACATCGATCTTTAACGCCATCCTCCGCACAGGCGCCTACCCCGATGCGTGGAAACACGCTGAGGTGGTCGCCATTCCGAAGGCTGGCAAGGACCTCAGGCTGGCGCAGAACTATCGCCCAATAAGCCTGCTGCCCTCCCTCTCGAAGACCTTCGAGAGGATACTCGCCAAACGGCTACAGCGCCACGTCAGTGAAGAAGGCCTGCTTCCTGACGAGCAGTTTGGCTTTCGCAGTGGGCACTCGACGCAGCACCAACTACTGCGACTGGTGGAGCAGGCGATGGCGGCCCTGGAGAGACGCGAGTACCTTGGGGCGGTACTACTCGACGTCTCCAAGGCCTTTGATAGCGTGTGGCACGACGGCCTCCTGTATAAGCTGCTGGTACAGGGGGTACCCGTGTCGTACGTCCGCCTTCTCCAGTCATATCTGCGAGGGCGCACATTCCATGTGCGTGCCGACGGCGGCATGTCGACGGCGCGCCACATACGTGCCGGAGTGCCGCAGGGGTCCGTCCTTGGCCCCCTGCTGTACTCCCTCTTCACCGCTGACGTCCCGAAGACGACGCCGAGGGTTCATCTGGCGCTCTACGCCGATGACACCGCGCTGTACACGCGCAGCATGAGCGCGCAGTTGATGCGCCGCCGCCTGCAGCTCTCCTGCAATGAGATTGGAGCCTGGGCCACCAAATGGCGGCTCAAGTTCAACGCAGGGAAGAGCCAGGCGGTGGTGTTTACTCGCCGCTGCATTCCCGTCGCGCTGCCGCCAGTGCGGATCATGGGAGGCCCCATCCCGTGGTCGCGTACTGGAAAGTACCTCGGCGTCACTCTGGATCGACGCCTGACTTGGGGTCCACATATCAGGGAGCTGAGGGGCCGGGCGCTTGGACGGATGCGCTCGCTCTACCCCCTCCTCAACCCCACGACGACACTGCCCACCCACTGCGGCCTCACGCTCTACCTAGCACTAATCAGGCCAGTGCTGGAGTACGCGGCCGTGGTGTGGGGAAATGCCGCCGACACTCACGTCAAGACGCTGCAACGGGTGCAGAACAAAGCCCTTCGGCTGGCGCTCCACCTGCCAAGGGACTACGACACCCGTATGCTGCACGACATCGCGGGAGTTCCGATGCTGAAGCGCCGCTTCCGCGCGCTCGCACGGAACTTCTACGAGTCGGCGAGGAGGTCCAGGAACCCGCTGGTCAGTGGACTGGGAAACCAACTCCACTGGCGCCCAGCGACCAGATGGCCAGACCGGTTGCTGGAATAACCCCAGCACCCAGTGACGACGACCAAGAGACGTGAATTCGTGATGACATACCACTAAGAGAGGACCACATGCATCTAGTGAATTCAACACGCAGGAACAGCAGTTAACCTGCTTAACCTGCTTAAAACCGTGCAAGGAATTGCACGTGAGTTTCACACGGCTGATTCTCTGCTCTGCTCTGCCGTGCTGTGCTGTGCTTGCGTGCCTGCCGTCCCGCTCGCTCTCGCTCTCGCTGTGTGTTACGCGCGTCGTCGAAATGGCAGATCAGGCGGCTACGAACGAGACTGCTGCGGCACCCGCCGCCACCGGCACTACGAAGAAGGCCAAGTCTGCGTCGTCTGCGAAGAAGCCGCGCGCCAAGCCTGCGCACCCGCGCACCTCTGAGATGGTGACGGCCGCCATCAAGAGTCTGAAGGAGCGCGGCGGGTCGTCGCTGCAGGCGATCAAGAAGTACATAGCCGCGCACTACAAGCTGGACGCGGAGAAGCTGGCGCCGTTTATCAAGAAGTACCTCAAGTCGGCCGTCGTGGCGGGCGAGCTGGTGCAGACGAAGGGGAAGGGCGCGTCCGGCTCGTTCAAGCTTGCCGGCGCCGGCGGCGGGGGGGCGGCCGAGGGCGGCAAGGCTCGTGCTGGCGGTGCCAAGAAGAAGCGCGCCGCTCCGGCCAGCAAGGAGAAGAAGGGCGCCCGTGCGGCCGGCGCAAAGAAGGCTGGTGGCGTGAAGGCGGCGACCGGTCGGAAGGCGGGCGCCGCCAAGAAGGCGTCTGCGGCGTCGGCCGCTCCCGCGGGTGCGAAGAAGGCGGCTGCGGCCAAGCCGGCCAAGGCCAAGTCGCCGTCGAAGGCGAAGAAGGCCGCCAAGGTTCCGACGAAGAAGCCGAAGGCGCCGCGCCCGAAGAAGGCGACGACGCCGTCTAAGGCGAAGGCTTCGCCCAAGAAGAAGAAGTAGAGTAGAGTAGAGGAGAAAGAGATGGGAAAGGAAGGGTTTGGCGCTTGACCCCGTCGTCCCCACCCCCCGTCGTCGTCTAGTGGCGCGCAAGAGACGCGCGGCCCAAAACGGCCCTTCTCAGGGCCATCAAAGCACGTCGGGGAAGGTTTTGATTGTCGTGTTGCGTTTGGTGTGGGTGTCTGTCTGTATGCCCGTGGGGATGCTGTTTGCGTGCCGTGGTGGTTTGATTGCGGGGGTCGGTGGCGGGTGTGGGCGGCGGTAGCGGTAAGCGGTGTTGTTGTTGTCGTGGTTGATTGTCGCCGTGTTTGTGGCGGCGGCCGACGGTTGGTTTTCTGTCACGTTGTTTTGTTTGAATACGTTGGTTGGCTTGCCTGCGTTCGTTCTTCTCGGATGTGTGTCTTGTCTAGTCGTGTCTGGTCTTTGTTTTGTTTCTTTGTGTGTGTTATGTTTTGCAACGGGGGGCACGTTGAGATGTGGAAGGAGTCGGCGGGGATTTCGGTGGCGTGTAGAGCGAGCGAGCGCGCCTGCCTGGCCGTTGGCCGTCGGAGTGGAGTGCGGGTTTTTTTTGTTTTCGAAACGAAAGCGGCGGCCGGCCAGCCACCCGTGCGGTGTGACGTCGGCCGTTGGGTATTGTGCGCTTTGAGCGCCGGGGAGGGATGATGTGTGATTGTTGCGCGCTGCTAGCAGGCAGGCAGAGTGAGCGGGTGTGTGTGGCGGACGGACGGGAAGTGGTGGTTTTTGTTTTTGGGTTGCGGGGCGAGAGGCAGGCGACCGACAAAGTTTGCTCGCGACGGAGAGATGTTAGTGGCCCTGAAAAGGGCCGTTTTTGTTTGTGCGGTGCGGTGCCGCGGCGCGGTTTAGGCGCGCTCGCCGCGGATGCGGCGCGCGAGCTGGATGTCCTTGGGCATGATGGTGACGCGCTTGGCGTGGATTGCGCACAGGTTGGTGTCTTCGAAGAGGCCGACGAGGTAGGCCTCGCTGGCCTCCTGCAGGGCCATGACTGCGGAGCTCTGGAAGCGCAGGTCGGTCTTGAAGTCCTGGGCGATCTCGCGCACTAGGCGCTGGAATGGCAGCTTGCGGATGAGCAGCTCTGTGCTCTTCTGGTAGCGCCTGATTTCTCGCAGGGCGACGGTGCCCGGCCTGTAGCGGTGGGGCTTCTTGACGCCTCCGGTGGCGGGCGCGCTCTTCCTCGCCGCCTTGGTGGCGAGCTGTTTGCGCGGCGCCTTTCCGCCGGTGGACTTGCGGGCCGTTTGCTTTGTGCGGGCCATGGCGGTAGCGTTGGCGGTAGCGGAGCGGCGTGCGTGGAGGTTAGGTGCGGCGCGGCGTCCGGTGCTGCCTTGACAACGGGCCCGCGCGCCTCCGTGCTGCGCTTATATGCCCTCGGTTGCGCGTGGTGGGGGGAGGGCGGGCCAGAGTCTATATAGGGGGGCGGCGGGCGCGCTGGGCGCAGACCGTAGCCGACTCGCCAGCCGCTGCAGCTGCTGTTTGTGCACGTTTTGCTTTGCCCGAGGAAGGAAGGATGACAGGCCGCGGCAAGGGAGGAAAGGGGCTCGGCAAGGGTGGCGCCAAGCGGCACCGCAAGGTGTTGCGCGACAACATCCAGGGCATCACGAAGCCCGCCATCCGCCGCCTGGCTCGCAGGGGCGGCGTGAAGCGCATCTCTGGTCTGATCTACGAGGAGACCCGCGGGGTGCTGAAGGTGTTCCTGGAGAACGTGATCCAGAACGTGATCCGCGACGCGGTGACGTACACTGAGCACGCCAAGCGCAAGACTGTGACGGCCATGGACGTGGTGTACGCCCTGAAGAGGCAGGGGCGCACCCTGTACGGTTTCGGCGGTTAGGCTGCGTCGCAGCGGGCGCTGGCCTTCCCGCGGCCGTGCTTGTGGGTGGGAGAGACTAGAAAACGGCCCTTTTCAGGGCCACCACACTGTTCGGAAGTTGAAAAGTGCGAAAGAGTCTGTGTTGTTGTTGTTGTTGTTGCTGCGTGTGTGTGCGCTGTGTTGTTCGTTTGTTTGTTTGTTTGTTTCTTTCTTTCTTTCCGTTTGAGCGACGTGATGTGGCTGGGAGGGGAGAAGGAAAGGAAACGTGTCATGTGGCTGGCTGTGTGTGGAGCTGCTTCGTTTGTGTTTGTTATTGTGTGTCTTTGTATCGATCGCGACGGAGATGGCGGGCTGTGTGTTGTTGTGCGAGAGAGGCGGTAATTATTTGCTTGCGTGGTTTGGCTCTGTGTGTTTGCGGCGGCGTTGGGGTTTCCGAGGCAAGGCGTGTGGGCATAGGCGGCCGGATCAGCTGTTTCGTTCGTGTCGACGGCCGTTGCGCGCGGGAGTGGAGGGCGGTGTGTCGACACGCCTCCCTTTAACAATGGTCATTATTGCTGCCGTTGTCGTTTGGAAGGCGACTCTGCGACCGTGCAAAATGTGTGTGTGTGTGTGTGTGTGTGTGTGTGTGTGTGTGTGTGTGCGGGCTGTGTGGACGACAAGATGGCGGACGTGCGCCGGCGGCGGCTGTGCTGTGAAAGTGCAAAGTTGAAACAAAACAAGGTGCGGCGAGGACGACTGAAATTTTGCTTTGGACGTAGGTTTGTGTGGTGGCCCTGAAAAGGGCCGATTGTTGTGGGCCGGGCCGAGCCGAGCCGGCAAAGCGCGTTGCGTGCAGGGGAGCACGCGGCGCTGCGATTGCCTGGCCTCCTTTAGGCCTTCTTCTCGGTCTTCTTTGGCAGCAGGACGGCCTGGATGTTGGGTAGGACACCACCCTGTGCGATGGTGACGCCCGACAGGAGCTTGTTGAGCTCCTCGTCGTTGCGGATGGCAAGCTGCAGGTGGCGCGGGATGATGCGCGTCTTCTTGTTGTCGCGGGCCGCGTTTCCGGCCAGCTCGAGCACCTCAGCCGCGAGGTACTCCATGACGGCGGCGAGGTAGACGGGCGCCCCGGCGCCGACGCGCTCTGCGTAGTTTCCCTTGCGCAGGAGGCGGTGGATTCTGCCGACCGGGAACTGGAGCCCAGCCCTGCTTGAGCGGGACTTTGACTTGCCCTTGACTTTGCCTCCCTTTCCGCGTCCGGACATGGCGATGGGCTAGCGACGGTGCACACGAGAAGGAAACGAAAACGACCGGTGCGAGCGGCAGCGAGTCGAGCAGCGGAGTGCGTGCCGGCGCAGCCGGGGTGGGGGTGCTTTATGGGCTCGGGTGCGGCGGCCGGTTGCGCGCGCGCCCCATTGGTCGGCGGCCGCAACAGGGCGAGCTGGTAAAGGTGCGGCGGCGGCTGGCGGCGGGTGCCACTGTGTGGGGAGACGCTGACTAGAGCGGAGCGCTTGCTACTGGTGTTGCTGCTGCCGCCGTACGTTGGTTCGAGATGCCGCCCAAGACTAGCGGGAAGGCCGCCAAGAAGGCTGGCAAGGCGCAGAAGAACATTTCGAAGGGCGACAAGAAGAAGAAGCGCAAGAGGAAGGAGAGCTATGCCATCTACATCTACAAGGTGCTGAAGCAGGTGCACCCTGACACGGGCATCTCGTCGAAGGCGATGAGCATCATGAACAGCTTCGTGAACGACATTTTCGAGCGCATTGCGGCCGAGGCTTCTCGCCTGGCGCACTACAACAAGCGCTCGACCATCACGTCCCGCGAGATCCAGACCGCTGTGCGGCTGTTGCTGCCTGGCGAGCTGGCCAAGCACGCCGTGAGCGAGGGCACGAAGGCGGTGACCAAGTACACGAGCTCCAAGTAAGGAGGTGGCTCTGGAACGGAAGGAAGGATGGAGAGAGAATGCTCCTCCGTTGCGAGAGCGGCAAAACGGCCCTTTTCAGGGCCACCAACTTGCCTTTTGCGGGAAGGGCGGAATTGTTGTTGTTGTTTGTGTGGACGGCTGTGATGTATGTGTGCATTTTGATTGTGGGTGGGGGGGCGCGTCAAAGCGTGTTGCGCGGGGTACGGCCACGAGGTTGGTCGCCGTGGCGTGGAATGGTGGCACGCCTCGTTGGCGTGGTTTTTGACCCATTTGGTGTTGTTGGTGTGTGTGTTACCTGTCTGCGAGGGGGGACAGTGCGATCGCCGACTTTTGTGTCACCGTAACGACGGCCGTTTGCGGGTTTGTTTTTTGCACATCATACATGGCGAGGGTGAAATGTGAAATGTTGTTTTTTTTTGTGGTTTTTGTTTGCCGCCCACTATTCCCTTTGCTGTACGCCGAGTTTGACAATGGTGCGACGTAACTGCAGCGTGGAGGTGTGTGAGTGACGTTGAAATGAACGTGCCATGAAGACGCATTGTTGTTGCATTGTACTGTACGTGTACGGCGACACGCACGATGATGTACCATTCGACTCTGATTTTTGATAGCCGTGTCTGACTGATTGCGTACGACGCACGCACACCGATGTCGTCATTCAAGATGCACGCGTGTCCAGTGCAGTACAGTAAGCGCGACGCTAGACGACGGCGGCGGCGGCGGCGGCCGTTTTTGGCGAATGTCTGTACACGTGTTTGTCTGTGTCCATCCGGTATGTATTTGTTTGTTTGAAAGTGTTTTGTGTGTCGGTGACGTGGTCCGATCCGTCGCCCCCCTGAGTAACTGTCGATCGGCGCGATAGACCGGCGTCACGCAACTGAACCGAAGTCGTGGGCACACCCGTCATACTGTTGTACACCGTCGCGCTGAGAACGGTAACGACAGGTTGACTTTGATCGGTCGAATGTCTGGGCAGAACGTGAGGAAGGAGGCAAGAGTGCAGGAGGAAAGGACAGAGGGGGGGGGGCAAAAGAGAGAGGAAGGGAAAAAGGGGAGAAACGCATTCGTAGAGCAACGGAACGTTCCCGTGTCGGAGGCGTATTGGAGCCGCACTGAAATGCGTTTAACGGCGGCGCGGCTGCAAGTGTCTGCCGTGGTGAACGTTACCTTTGACGGCTGCATTGGCCTTTGCTTTTTGCTTTTGCTTTCGCTTTCGCTTTCCCGGTTGTACGTAACGTTTGTTGGTATGGTTGGTTCTGAGGAAGAGTGTGTGACAGTGCCGTGCCGTCCATGTTCGTGTGCCCTCCCATTGTGTGTATGCTATTGTCTGTGTACTTGAATGATGTATGTAGGTGTTAGTGGACGTGTTTTACCAGTGGGGGGAAATGGATCGTCGATAGTTGGCGTCACTCTGTCACGGTCGAGATGACGCACCCTCCGTACAGAAAGGTGTCGGGAAAGTGTGTGTGTGTGTGTGTGTGTGTGTGTGTGTGTGTGTGTGTGTGTGTGCGTGCGTGCGTCCGTGAATTGGCAGTGTTTGGAGGTGGGCGTGCCCTGCATGTGGCCCGGAAGGCTGTTCGTTTGACGGTAGTGTTGTGTGGACAGGGGAGGGGCATGCGTAACGCTGCTGGCATGGCATTTCGGGAGATGGGAGGGGGCAAACGAGGAAACGAGGAGCGGCGGCCAAAGACGGGACGGGGAGGGGCGCGGTGTGGGTGGCTTGCGCCTGTGCTCGGCGTTGTGGTTTGTGCAAAAGAGGAGGAGAAAAACAATGAGTTGCCAGGGAGGGGAGCGGTGTTGTGTTGTGGTTGTCGTGGTGTAGCCGCAGACGCGGCTGTCAGTGAACGTGGCGAGACGGACGGATGCGCGGAGGGGCGGGGGCGGCGCATTTCGCCGGTGCCGTGCCGTGCCGTGCCATGCCATGCCTGAAAGCCGCGTGGTCGCTGTGTTGTTGGTGGCGTGGGGGCGAGGAGAGTACCGTACGGGTGTGCTTGTGCGCCGGAAATGGCACACTGCGCCTGCCCGTCTTGGAGGCTGATGGCTGTGGTGTGGAAATGGGGCGCGGTGATGTTGAAGCAGTTGAAGAACAGAAAAGAAACCAAGAAGAAAACGGAAGGCGTGATGCGGCGGTGGTGGTGAGAGCGGGAAAAACAAAACAAAACAAAAAAAAAGAAAGAAAAAAAAACAACAAGAAAAAAGAAGGAAAAACAACAAGAAACAAAAAAAGAAAACAAAAAGTCTATCAATATTAAAATGTAAATGGAAATGGAAATGGAAATGGACCCAGGTATAACCTCCCTGCACAAATAGCAGAGAGTCCGATGATAATAAAAATGTGCCAGAATGTTAACGTCCCTACAAAACAAACCCAACGATAATATTAATGAAAGAATGAACCGTATGTAACATTGCAACAGACATAATGGAACCTGATAAATTGTATAAGGGCAGCAGCGTTGACCTTTGGCCCTGTATTCAGAATAAAAAGAGCCAAAGATCGTTACCCCAATGAAAAAGACACTGAAACACGTATGTAACATAGCAGCGATGGCGAGACATTGTAGCATCTGTGACCAGAGAGTTTGCGCTGGACCGCGCGAGTGTTGCGAGCGGTTCTCAGTCAGTCAGTCAGTCAGTCAGTCAGTCAGTCAGTCGTTGCGAGTCTGTAGCTCTGTCTAGTTGAGGGCTGTACTCTGTCAGTAGTCGTCGCGTGCAGTACGCTAATAGTCGTCATGCAGAGCGGTCGGTCAGTAGTAGCAGCCGAGTGCGGTTGTGTGATGTAGGCGGTCGGCAACACTGGTCAAGATGGTGAAGGAGGTATACTGTTAATTAATATAATCATTAGATAATGAAAAATTATATTTATTGTAATTAATTCTCCAACAAGTTCCCCAAAAATAATTTTTATTTCAAAAGCATTTTTCAAAAATGTAATGTTTTATTGAACTAAAGAGTTCGTTGCACTTCCCATTTCATTCCACTTCTTTGAAGAAAAATTTCACTAAAATCACAAAAAAAGAGAATATTATTATTTGCAATGCAGTTCCTCCAAGCGCTGCGCAACAACAAGAGCAGAAATGTGACATCCATTTATTCTGAGGTAAGACTTTAATTCTGATTGTTTTGCACAGGGCCAAAGACCGATATTTCGGCTCAATTGAAGTTTCTTGTCACTGAACGGACTTTAAATGTTGTGAAGAATTTATATTTGAGTCGGATTGCGAATTTCACATTTTTGTTGCCATTTTCAATACCTCTCATTGTGGGCGAGGTTACAATTAGCGCAATGTCCATTAGCATCCGTAAATAACATTGTCCATTATTTTAAATTTTGCGGGGAGGTTACAACACACAAAAAAAAAAAAAAAAACAAAAAAGTTGCATTTATATCCGCTCCTCAATTGTAGATACCCCTTACACAGCTGTGTGCAATGAATGAGTGCTGGCTGGTAATTAATTGCACTCCTTGGAGGGAAATGCCATAGGAAGTAGTCTTTAAAAAGTGAATGTTTTTCGTTAAAAGACAAAAGTTGCTTTAGAAAAAAGTAATAGTGGGGCTTTTGTTGTTGAACAAAATAAGTACAATGAACATACGTTATCAGATTTGCGCAATGCAGCTTCACACTACCTTTTGATTATAACACAATATACTATACATCGTCCCGAACCGTGACCAGAGTCGCGAGACGAGCAGAGCACGCCGCCGACGCCCGCTCAGTACAACCGTCCACCCGCTACTACTGTCGACCGACTACTACCTCTCCCGACTCGCGCTACAATATATATAACAACTGTTCCTGGCGACCCGGTGCGTGCCACTACTGTCGTCTGGCGCGGTCCAAGCGCCGACTAGCAACGATAAATAACTCTCTGGTCAGACAGAGATGCTGTCATGCCTCGCCATCGCTCTGGTAACGAATACATACGTGTTGCAGCGTGCGTACCACCGGAACACGCAGTGGCGGAGCCAAAGACTGTGTTGTCGAGGTCGAGTGCGAGCGGGAAGAGAGGCAGCGTCGGCACGGAGATGCAAGCGAGCGAGACGCACGGGGGCTGCGGCGTGGCGCGTTTGCGGTCGGCGCCTTTGGTGGCAACGGCCGGGACAAGCAGCGGTGTATGGTGTGGTGCGGGGCGGACAGGGGCGGCGGTGGACGGGGAGGAGGCGGCGCGACGACGGCATGGGGGCGAAAACGGGACGGGGGACGGCGGATGTTGAGAGGCGTCACGCGCGGACAGGACACAGGACACAGACACAGAGACACACAGATTGGAAAGGGAGGGTGCGCGGTAGTAGTTGGGAATGTGCGTACCGTGCGGGATGGGAGTGGGCGAGGAACACGGTCGTGGCCCCTGTTTGTGGGTGCGTGTGATGACGTCGGTGTGTTGTGGGAAGGGAAGGTGCTGTGGCGGCGGCGCGTAATGGGCGTAGGCCGAAAAGAGAAAGGAACGTGGGCAGTGTGTTGGCAAGCGTCGGTTCGACTGCGACGTTGATGGGCAGGGCAAGGTTAATGGTGGTAGGAGTAGGCGTGTGGGCGCAAAAAATCTGCCGCTGCAGGCGGTGCCGTAACCGCCATGGGGCGGGAAGGAGAGAGGGCCAAAGAAAGAAAGAAAGAAGAAAACAAAATAAAAAAAAAAAAGGAGGGGGGGGGGGGCGAAAGGAAGGCAGGAAGGACAAGAGGCGAGGCGACGGCTTGCTTTGTGTATCGGTCGGTCTCTGGCTATGCTTCGTTTTCTGCAGCAGGGTCGGTGCGCGGCGTGGCTCGCGGCAGTGGGAACGCCTGGCGGCTGGACGGCCAGCAATGCGGTTGGATGGGCGGCCACAGCACCGCACCTGTGCCCGAGGAGGAGACGCTGGCGGCGGGCCCTGAGGTGAGGCCGGCTCGGCTCGGCTGGGGCTGTGGATGTGTAGGTGTGCGCCGCTGCTGCAACAACGAGTAAAACGCGAGAAGAAGGGATGGCGGTAGAGAGAAAAAAAAAAAAAAGGTCGTGTTGTGTTGATGCGCAGGCAGACGCGTACAGAGAGACGAGCCCGGTCTGCAGCAGGGTGTGGCCGTGCCGAGTGCAGAGCAGCGGCGGCTCGGTTCGGTTCGGTTCGGCCCGGCGGGCCGCGCTGTTGTCGCGGACGTGAGCGCCCCCTGGCGGGTGGCCGGAGGCGGCGCGGCGTGTTGGACGTGTGGCTGGTGGCAGTGCACAATTTGCGAGTGGCTGGCGGTGTGGCGTGGCGGTTGGCGCGTCGGGCGGCGGAGAGGGAGAGAGAGGAGAGGTATGTGTTGCGGGCGCCCTTTGCTGCGCTGCGTCGTTGCGTGTGCCGTACAGGGCGGGCGCTTGTCGACTGTGTGGGCGGTGTGGCGAATTGGCGTGAAACGGCTGCCGAGAGGTGTGTGGTAGCGAGCCGGTCGGTGTCAGTGCGAAGGGGAATGTGCGTGCGTTTGGCGGTTTCGGTGTGCTTTTTGCGGCGTGAGAGTGGGAATTAGTGGGGCCGGCTGTTGTGTTTGTTCCTTGTGTCTTGTGTCGTGTAGGTAGCTTGATGGCAACGTGGAAGGACGCCGGTTTCGTTTCGAGCCTTGCGTGTGGTTGTCGACGTTGACTGGTTGGCGTGTGCCGATGCACGTGCATGTGTGGGTCGCGAGTGCGTTTTTGGCTGGCTGTGTGTGTGTGTGTGTTTTGGGGGGGAAGGGGGAGGCGGTGGTGAAAGTGCAGTCGTTGCCACGGGCGTCGTCGGGTCGGGTGGGGCTGGGGCTGTGCGTCGTGGCGGAAAGGTGGTAGGTTGCGGGAAGCGAGCCCGTCGTTGACGGTGTCGCGTGAGTTGTGAATCGAGTGGGGCGCGGGGCGCGGGGCGCGGGACAGGAGCAGCGTGCCGCTGCGTCGTGGTCGTCAGCAGAGGCTGTGCGTGTGCTTGTCCTTTTTGTGGGCGGTTCGTGCGAGGCGTTTTTGTTTTGTGTTGCCCTAGTTGTTAGTTTATTTTGTTTGTGTTTGTTATTTTGAGACGACGACTGGTTGGTGGCGTGCGCGCGAAGTGGCGGTGTGCGCTTCCCGTGTCGTTTGTGTTGTTTTTTTTTTGTTTTTGTTTTTGTGTGTTTTTTTTTGCACTGGGCCCCGGGGGGTGGGTGGGTGCGTGCGTGTGTGTCGATTGCCGGCTGGCGAAAGGTGCGCCATCGGCGGGGTGGGTCGCCGGCACGAGTAGAGGCGGCGGCGTTGTTGCTGTTGTTGTGTGGTGTTTGTTTTGTTCGGCTGTGTCGGCGAGCTGTGTTGCGGTGCGTGTGAATGGTGGTGCAAAAGTGCTGGCGTTGGGGCTGCGACTGCGACGGCGGCGAGCCGCGGGCGCGCATGATAGTGATGTTGTGAACAGCGGCTGTGTACGGTAGTGGTGTTGTTGTAGCACGACGTGCATCCGGGCCGGCGCGGAAAGCGCAGTTGCGGGCGGTTGCCCTTCGGTGCCAGCCATGTCGCGTGAGCGGCGGGTTGCTGTGGTGTCGACACGTGGTGCTCTGGGTTGTTGTGTGGTGCCCTTTGGCCGGTGGGGGTGGTTCGCGTGCGTCTCGTTCGCGCTCGGTATCTGGTCGTGGTCGTGCTGCTCCCCCGTCTGTCGGCGGTTTTCGACGTCGTCTGTACGTTTTTGTCCGTTTGCGGCGGTGCCTGCCGACGTCGTCCCGTCGCGACCTTTCAACCGAAAGTGTGGCGCCCGAAGGTGAACGAACGTAACCCTGACCTCGGCGCTTTACGCTGAGCCGAGCGAACCGAACCGAACCTAACCTGTGGTGTGGTGAGGTGAGCTCAGCCTGTGAGCCCCAAACGTCTACGTAAGGTAAGCTGTCCGGCGGCTCACGCCTCACGTTTTGAACGCTTTTTTAACCTACGTTTGACGCTTCTTAACCTAGCACTGACCCCTTAACCTAACGTGTAACGTAACCTAACGTAACCTAACCTAACCTAACCTAACCTAACCTAACCTAACCTAACCTCTGACGCCTGACGTGTTTGAATGCTTAACCTAAGTTTGACGCTTAACCTAACCCAAGTCCCCTTAACCTAACCCACGTCCACCTAACCTAACCGAACCTAACCTAGACGTGTAAACGTAATGTGTAACGCGCAACGTGTAAGGTCGGCTGTCGTGTGTGCTGACGGCAGATTGGGTTGGTCTGTAGATTCGGATTGCGGTTTGCCTCGGTCGAGGGGTTGGGTCGGAAGCGGCGAGGGGCGGCGGCGCCTGTTGCGCAGGCGGCGTCCGTTTGCGGCGGGCAATTGTTGAGAAACGGCTGTGAATGTTGGCGGGCGAGAGGAGGAGGACGGCGCGCGATGTGGCCCGACGGCTGCGGGCCGATCGGGAAACGGCGGGAGGGCGACGGAAGGCGATGGGGCGGCGGAGGCGCGTTTGCACGGCCGTCATCGCCGCACGCCTCGGCTTGTGTGGCTGTGGCGCCGGCCGCGCTGGCCGGGCTGCCGCGGCGACGGTGTGGGAGTTTTGCCGAAGGTTTGGCCATTGTGGCGGGTCGTCGGCTGGGGCTGTGGGGGCGGCATTTGGGCGGGGGCGGCGATTCTCGGCGGGCCGACCCAGGCTGTAGCGCGCGGTAGCTGCAGTTTGGCCGTGGTTTGCGGCGCTGCCGTGGCGACTGGTTGGCGACTGTGGTGTGGCTGTGTGTAGCCCCATCCTCGGTGGTTTGAAAGGCGCGGGCGGTTGTGGCGCAGCTTTGGGGCTGCTCCGCACAGGCTGTCGGACGTTGGGCGGTAGCAAGCGCGGGAGGCGCGGCGCGGCGGCGCGCAGAGTGGCGGCCGCTCTCTCGGCCGTCCGCGCCCGCCCGCGACACTGGCTGGGCCCTTGTGATTCTCTGCTCTGCTCTGCCGTGCTGTGCTGTGCTTGCGTGCCTGCCGTCCCGCTCGCTCTCGCTCTCGCTCTCGCTGTGTGTTACGCGCGTCGTCGAAATGGCAGATCAGGCGGCTACGAACGAGACTGCTGCGGCACCCGCCGCCACCGGCACTACGAAGAAGGCCAAGTCTGCGTCGTCTGCGAAGAAGCCGCGCGCCAAGCCTGCGCACCCGCGCACCTCTGAGATGGTGACGGCCGCCATCAAGAGTCTGAAGGAGCGCGGCGGGTCGTCGCTGCAGGCGATCAAGAAGTACATAGCCGCGCACTACAAGCTGGACGCGGAGAAGCTGGCGCCGTTTATCAAGAAGTACCTCAAGTCGGCCGTCGTGGCGGGCGAGCTGGTGCAGACGAAGGGGAAGGGCGCGTCCGGCTCGTTCAAGCTTGCCGGCGCCGGCGGCGGGGGGGCGGCCGAGGGCGGCAAGGCTCGTGCTGGCGGTGCCAAGAAGAAGCGCGCCGCTCCGGCCAGCAAGGAGAAGAAGGGCGCCCGTGCGGCCGGCGCAAAGAAGGCTGGTGGCGTGAAGGCGGCGACCGGTCGGAAGGCGGGCGCCGCCAAGAAGGCGTCTGCGGCGTCGGCCGCTCCCGCGGGTGCGAAGAAGGCGGCTGCGGCCAAGCCGGCCAAGGCCAAGTCGCCGTCGAAGGCGAAGAAGGCCGCCAAGGTTCCGACGAAGAAGCCGAAGGCGCCGCGCCCGAAGAAGGCGACGACGCCGTCTAAGGCGAAGGCTTCGCCCAAGAAGAAGAAGTAGAGTAGAGTAGAGGAGAAAGAGATGGGAAAGGAAGGGTTTGGCGCTTGACCCCGTCGTCCCCACCCCCCGTCGTCGTCTAGTGGCGCGCAAGAGACGCGCGGCCCAAAACGGCCCTTCTCAGGGCCATCAAAGCACGTCGGGGAAGGTTTTGATTGTCGTGTTGCGTTTGGTGTGGGTGTCTGTCTGTATGCCCGTGGGGATGCTGTTTGCGTGCCGTGGTGGTTTGATTGCGGGGGTCGGTGGCGGGTGTGGGCGGCGGTAGCGGTAAGCGGTGTTGTTGTTGTCGTGGTTGATTGTCGCCGTGTTTGTGGCGGCGGCCGACGGTTGGTTTTCTGTCACGTTGTTTTGTTTGAATACGTTGGTTGGCTTGCCTGCGTTCGTTCTTCTCGGATGTGTGTCTTGTCTAGTCGTGTCTGGTCTTTGTTTTGTTTCTTTGTGTGTGTTATGTTTTGCAACGGGGGGCACGTTGAGATGTGGAAGGAGTCGGCGGGGATTTCGGTGGCGTGTAGAGCGAGCGAGCGCGCCTGCCTGGCCGTTGGCCGTCGGAGTGGAGTGCGGGTTTTTTTTGTTTTCGAAACGAAAGCGGCGGCCGGCCAGCCACCCGTGCGGTGTGACGTCGGCCGTTGGGTATTGTGCGCTTTGAGCGCCGGGGAGGGATGATGTGTGATTGTTGCGCGCTGCTAGCAGGCAGGCAGAGTGAGCGGGTGTGTGTGGCGGACGGACGGGAAGTGGTGGTTTTTGTTTTTGGGTTGCGGGGCGAGAGGCAGGCGACCGACAAAGTTTGCTCGCGACGGAGAGATGTTAGTGGCCCTGAAAAGGGCCGTTTTTGTTTGTGCGGTGCGGTGCCGCGGCGCGGTTTAGGCGCGCTCGCCGCGGATGCGGCGCGCGAGCTGGATGTCCTTGGGCATGATGGTGACGCGCTTGGCGTGGATTGCGCACAGGTTGGTGTCTTCGAAGAGGCCGACGAGGTAGGCCTCGCTGGCCTCCTGCAGGGCCATGACTGCGGAGCTCTGGAAGCGCAGGTCGGTCTTGAAGTCCTGGGCGATCTCGCGCACTAGGCGCTGGAATGGCAGCTTGCGGATGAGCAGCTCTGTGCTCTTCTGGTAGCGCCTGATTTCTCGCAGGGCGACGGTGCCCGGCCTGTAGCGGTGGGGCTTCTTGACGCCTCCGGTGGCGGGCGCGCTCTTCCTCGCCGCCTTGGTGGCGAGCTGTTTGCGCGGCGCCTTTCCGCCGGTGGACTTGCGGGCCGTTTGCTTTGTGCGGGCCATGGCGGTAGCGTTGGCGGTAGCGGAGCGGCGTGCGTGGAGGTTAGGTGCGGCGCGGCGTCCGGTGCTGCCTTGACAACGGGCCCGCGCGCCTCCGTGCTGCGCTTATATGCCCTCGGTTGCGCGTGGTGGGGGGAGGGCGGGCCAGAGTCTATATAGGGGGGCGGCGGGCGCGCTGGGCGCAGACCGTAGCCGACTCGCCAGCCGCTGCAGCTGCTGTTTGTGCACGTTTTGCTTTGCCCGAGGAAGGAAGGATGACAGGCCGCGGCAAGGGAGGAAAGGGGCTCGGCAAGGGTGGCGCCAAGCGGCACCGCAAGGTGTTGCGCGACAACATCCAGGGCATCACGAAGCCCGCCATCCGCCGCCTGGCTCGCAGGGGCGGCGTGAAGCGCATCTCTGGTCTGATCTACGAGGAGACCCGCGGGGTGCTGAAGGTGTTCCTGGAGAACGTGATCCGCGACGCGGTGACGTACACTGAGCACGCCAAGCGCAAGACTGTGACGGCCATGGACGTGGTGTACGCCCTGAAGAGGCAGGGGCGCACCCTGTACGGTTTCGGCGGTTAGGCTGCGTCGCAGCGGGCGCTGGCCTTCCCGCGGCCGTGCTTGTGGGTGGGAGAGACTAGAAAACGGCCCTTTTCAGGGCCACCACACTGTTCGGAAGTTGAAAAGTGCGAAAGAGTCTGTGTTGTTGTTGTTGTTGTTGCTGCGTGTGTGTGCGCTGTGTTGTTCGTTTGTTTGTTTGTTTGTTTGTTTGTTTGTTTCTTTCTTTCTTTCCGTTTGAGCGACGTGATGTGGCTGGGAGGGGAGAAGGAAAGGAAACGTGTCATGTGGCTGGCTGTGTGTGGAGCTGCTTCGTTTGTGTTTGTTATTGTGTGTCTTTGTATCGATCGCGACGGAGATGGCGGGCTGTGTGTTGTTGTGCGAGAGAGGCGGTAATTATTTGCTTGCGTGGTTTGGCTCTGTGTGTTTGCGGCGGCGTTGGGGTTTCCGAGGCAAGGCGTGTGGGCATAGGCGGCCGGATCAGCTGTTTCGTTCGTGTCGACGGCCGTTGCGCGCGGGAGTGGAGGGCGGTGTGTCGACACGCCTCCCTTTAACAATGGTCATTATTGCTGCCGTTGTCGTTTGGAAGGCGACTCTGCGACCGTGCAAAATGTGTGTGTGTGTGTGTGTGTGTGTGTGTGTGTGTGTGTGTGCGGGCTGTGTGGACGACAAGATGGCGGACGTGCGCCGGCGGCGGCTGTGCTGTGAAAGTGCAAAGTTGAAACAAAACAAGGTGCGGCGAGGACGACTGAAATTTTGCTTTGGACGTAGGTTTGTGTGGTGGCCCTGAAAAGGGCCGATTGTTGTGGGCCGGGCCGAGCCGAGCCGGCAAAGCGCGTTGCGTGCAGGGGAGCACGCGGCGCTGCGATTGCCTGGCCTCCTTTAGGCCTTCTTCTCGGTCTTCTTTGGCAGCAGGACGGCCTGGATGTTGGGTAGGACACCACCCTGTGCGATGGTGACGCCCGACAGGAGCTTGTTGAGCTCCTCGTCGTTGCGGATGGCAAGCTGCAGGTGGCGCGGGATGATGCGCGTCTTCTTGTTGTCGCGGGCCGCGTTTCCGGCCAGCTCGAGCACCTCAGCCGCGAGGTACTCCATGACGGCGGCGAGGTAGACGGGCGCCCCGGCGCCGACGCGCTCTGCGTAGTTTCCCTTGCGCAGGAGGCGGTGGATTCTGCCGACCGGGAACTGGAGCCCAGCCCTGCTTGAGCGGGACTTTGACTTGCCCTTGACTTTGCCTCCCTTTCCGCGTCCGGACATGGCGATGGGCTAGCGACGGTGCACACGAGAAGGAAACGAAAACGACCGGTGCGAGCGGCAGCGAGTCGAGCAGCGGAGTGCGTGCCGGCGCAGCTTTTTTTTTTTTTTTTTTTTTTTTTTTTTTTTTTTTGCACTTTTCATTCCCTTCTCAGATGGAGAAGGGCGGGCTGCTTGAGAGCGCGCGATGCTCTTTTCAGCCATTTGGTTTGGTTATTCTGCTTTGGCTCTGTTTATTCTTTTTTGCTGGGGTGCAAGGAAGGGGGGGGGGCATTTCTCCCAATTGGGAATTTATTTGCAGGAGTTTATAGGGGACAGCTCCGGTATTTACCTTAGCGGCCAAGGAAAACCTGCAAAACCCGGCCAGAACTGCTTGTGTCTTGCCTTCTCTTTATTTTCCGTGTTGCCAGCGTTGCCGCTGGCGATCACGGCGGGCTTCGCGTCTTCTGTCACGCTCCGCCTCTTGCTCGCCTCTCCGTCTTCGGAACTGCTCTTCTAGGGCTTCCTCCTTTCTTCTTATGAGCTCCCTGCTTTGCAGGAAGCTCATTTGATGTTCATCTCGGTCGGCCAAGTTTGGGATGGTGTCGTCCAGGATTTCGCTGTCCACTAGGTTTTTCCAGTGGTTGACGAACTCCTTGGTTTGGACGCTTTGGTCCTGACGTGCTCCCAGTGCTCCCGTGCCTTCTGACGAGACCTGTATGGCTCGACCGATAGTCAACTTCTTCGGCCAGGCCGTTTGTGTGGCCTGGTCGTCTTTATGCAGCTCATCCGTCTGCAGCGCCTGCGTCTTCTTGGTGGTGTCGTGGCGGAGGGATTCACGGAGGGTGAGGCAGGCGGCCTCCATCTCTGCATGGAGAACCATGCGGAATCGTGTTTCCGCCTCTCGGAGGGCCGACTCGACGTCGGGACCAGCTGTCGCCGCCGTCTTCCCACCTGCTGCGTCGTGCCGCCGCCCCCCTCCACCACCCTTGCCACAGGCGGCGGGGGAAGGCGGCCGCACGTGAGCGGTGGCCGTCGTCGAGTTTCCTCCGGTTGCCGCCGTTGTTCCCGCGGCGTTGCCTCCTCCTCTCGCTGTTTCCTCCGTCCCTCTGTTGTTCGCCGCGGCTGCAGAACGTTGTCGCCTCCTTCTCCTGCGGCGTCGCCTCTTTGTCTGGGGCGCCGTCTCCTTTGCGGTGGCGGGATTTCGGCCGTTGAAGGCCTGACATCCGCGCCAGTTTGCGACGTGCTCACCGCCGCAGCGGGCGCACGTCGGTTTGACGTCTTTGGTGCTGGTACAGGTGCGGGTGTCATGGTGACGTCCGCACTTGACGCACCTGGCGGCGTTGCGGCAGTGTTTTGCCACATGTCCTTCCTCCTGGCACTTGAAGCACTGTGGCTTCGTGTCCAAGTGGGGGGGGAGAGTCTCCGGCTGCACGTGGAAGCCCAAGAGCTTCCGGATGTCAAGAATGCCCCCGCCATTGTCCGCCGCTGGTGTGGCGACAATAAACAGAGGCGGTTTCTTCCTGTTGGTTTTGTTGTGCAACCTGACGGTTGCCTCAACAAAACCTTGGCGGCGCAGTCCCTCTTTTACCGCTCGCTCCGTGAGGATCCAAGGCAGGCCCCTCAGGAGCGCCTTGGTGACTTCTTTGTGACGGGTCTTTTGACTCATCGCACCCATCGCACCTCTTCCCGGGGCGTCCACCGTGTGAGCGGCCACAAGGACCTTCAGGGCCCCGTAGTCGTTCCAGTCAGCGGCCTGGAGCTTGATGGTTTCGTCGGAGTCAACGGACTCAACGACGACCTCCTTATCGCAGCTCCGCCCCATCTCATCATAGAGTTCCACCCACTCGACCTCCCTGCATTTGATGTACAGGGCGGGAGCGGGGGAAACTGCTTCTTCTGTCGCCGAATTGCCGCCTCTTGCGACATCACGTCCCACGCTGCTCATCTTAACCATACTGCGCGCTAGGTTTGACAATTTGCTTTTTTGCCGTTAAAACAGCAACACGACAATTTGCCACCCGCGCGCAGTACGATCTCCTCGCTGACTCTCCCGCAGGAGCTGAGCGCCGCGTGCAACAGTGACCTGCGCGCTACGGCTGCCACAACTCGACTGACCGGCGCAGCCGGGGTGGGGGTGCTTTATGGGCTCGGGTGCGGCGGCCGGTTGCGCGCGCGCCCCATTGGTCGGCGGCCGCAACAGGGCGAGCTGGTAAAGGTGCGGCGGCGGCTGGCGGCGGGTGCCACTGTGTGGGGAGACGCTGACTAGAGCGGAGCGCTTGCTACTGGTGTTGCTGCTGCCGCCGTACGTTGGTTCGAGATGCCGCCCAAGACTAGCGGGAAGGCCGCCAAGAAGGCTGGCAAGGCGCAGAAGAACATTTCGAAGGGCGACAAGAAGAAGAAGCGCAAGAGGAAGGAGAGCTATGCCATCTACATCTACAAGGTGCTGAAGCAGGTGCACCCTGACACGGGCATCTCGTCGAAGGCGATGAGCATCATGAACAGCTTCGTGAACGACATTTTCGAGCGCATTGCGGCCGAGGCTTCTCGCCTGGCGCACTACAACAAGCGCTCGACCATCACGTCTCGCGAGATCCAGACCGCTGTGCGGCTGTTGCTGCCTGGCGAGCTGGCCAAGCACGCCGTGAGCGAGGGCACGAAGGCGGTGACCAAGTACACGAGCTCCAAGTAAGGAGGTGGCTCTGGAACGGAAGGAAGGATGGAGAGAGAATGCTCCTCCGTTGCGAGAGCGGCAAAACGGCCCTTTTCAGGGCCACCAACTTGCCTTTTGCGGGAAGGGCGGAATTGTTGTTGTTGTTTGTGTGGACGGCTGTGATGTATGTGTGCATTTTGATTGTGGGTGGGGGGGCGCGTCAAAGCGTGTTGCGCGGGGTACGGCCACGAGGTTGGTCGCCGTGGCGTGGAATGGTGGCACGCCTCGTTGGCGTGGTTTTTGACCCATTTGGTGTTGTTGGTGTGTGTGTTACCTGTCTGCGAGGGGGGACAGTGCGATCGCCGACTTTTGTGTCACCGTAACGACGGCCGTTTGCGGGTTTGTTTTTTGCACATCATACATGGCGAGGGTGAAATGTGAAATGTTGTTTTTTTTTGTGGTTTTTGTTTGCCGCCCACTATTCCCTTTGCTGTACGCCGAGTTTGACAATGGTGCGACGTAACTGCAGCGTGGAGGTGTGTGAGTGACGTTGAAATGAACGTGCCATGAAGACGCATTGTTGTTGCATTGTACTGTACGTGTACGGCGACACGCACGATGATGTACCATTCGACTCTGATTTTTGATAGCCGTGTCTGACTGATTGCGTACGACGCACGCACACCGATGTCGTCATTCAAGATGCACGCGTGTCCAGTGCAGTACAGTAAGCGCGACGCTAGACGACGGCGGCGGCGGCGGCGGCCGTTTTTGGCGAATGTCTGTACACGTGTTTGTCTGTGTCCATCCGGTATGTATTTGTTTGTTTGAAAGTGTTTTGTGTGTCGGTGACGTGGTCCGATCCGTCGCCCCCCTGAGTAACTGTCGATCGGCGCGATAGACCGGCGTCACGCAACTGAACCGAAGTCGTGGGCACACCCGTCATACTGTTGTACACCGTCGCGCTGAGAACGGTAACGACAGGTTGACTTTGATCGGTCGAATGTCTGGGCAGAACGTGAGGAAGGAGGCAAGAGTGCAGGAGGAAAGGACAGAGGGGGGGGGGCAAAAGAGAGAGGAAGGGAAAAAGGGGAGAAACGCATTCGTAGAGCAACGGAACGTTCCCGTGTCGGAGGCGTATTGGAGCCGCACTGAAATGCGTTTAACGGCGGCGCGGCTGCAAGTGTCTGCCGTGGTGAACGTTACCTTTGACGGCTGCATTGGCCTTTGCTTTTTGCTTTTGCTTTCGCTTTCGCTTTCCCGGTTGTACGTAACGTTTGTTGGTATGGTTGGTTCTGAGGAAGAGTGTGTGACAGTGCCGTGCCGTCCATGTTCGTGTGCCCTCCCATTGTGTGTATGCTATTGTCTGTGTACTTGAATGATGTATGTAGGTGTTAGTGGACGTGTTTTACCAGTGGGGGGAAATGGATCGTCGATAGTTGGCGTCACTCTGTCACGGTCGAGATGACGCACCCTCCGTACAGAAAGGTGTCGGGAAAGTGTGTGTGTGTGTGTGTGTGTGTGTGTGTGTGTGTGTGTGTGTGTGCGTGCGTGCGTCCGTGAATTGGCAGTGTTTGGAGGTGGGCGTGCCCTGCATGTGGCCCGGAAGGCTGTTCGTTTGGCGGTAGTGTTGTGTGGACAGGGGAGGGGCATGCGTAACGCTGCTGGCATGGCATTTCGGGAGATGGGAGGGGGCAAACGAGGAAACGAGGAGCGGCGGCCAAAGACGGGACGGGGAGGGGCGCGGTGTGGGTGGCTTGCGCCTGTGCTCGGCGTTGTGGTTTGTGCAAAAGAGGAGGAGAAAAACAATGAGTTGCCAGGGAGGGGAGCGGTGTTGTGTTGTGGTTGTCGTGGTGTAGCCGCAGACGCGGCTGTCAGTGAACGTGGCGAGACGGACGGATGCGCGGAGGGGCGGGGGCGGCGCATTTCGCCGGTGCCGTGCCGTGCCGTGCCATGCCATGCCTGAAAGCCGCGTGGTCGCTGTGTTGTTGGTGGCGTGGGGGCGAGGAGAGTACCGTACGGGTGTGCTTGTGCGCCGGAAATGGCACACTGCGCCTGCCCGTCTTGGAGGCTGATGGCTGTGGTGTGGAAATGGGGCGCGGTGATGTTGAAGCAGTTGAAGAACAGAAAAGAAACCAAGAAGAAAACGGAAGGCGTGATGCGGCGGTGGTGGTGAGAGCGGGAAAAACAAAACAAAACAAAAAAAAAGAAAGAAAAAAAAAACAACAAGAAAAAAGAAGGAAAAACAACAAGAAACAAAAAAAGAAAACAAAAAGTCTATCAATATTAAAATGTAAATGGAAATGGAAATGGAAATGGACCCAGGTATAACCTCCCTGCACAAATAGCAGAGAGTCCGATGATAATAAAAATGTGCCAGAATGTTAACGTCCCTACAAAACAAACCCAACGATAATATTAATGAAAGAATGAACCGTATGTAACATTGCAACAGACATAATGGAACCTGATAAATTGTATAAGGGCAGCAGCGTTGACCTTTGGCCCTGTATTCAGAATAAAAAGAGCCAAAGATCGTTACCCCAATGAAAAAGACACTGAAACACGTATGTAACATAGCAGCGATGGCGAGACATTGTAGCATCTGTGACCAGAGAGTTTGCGCTGGACCGCGCGAGTGTTGCGAGCGGTTCTCAGTCAGTCAGTCAGTCAGTCAGTCAGTCAGTCAGTCGTTGCGAGTCTGTAGCTCTGTCTAGTTGAGGGCTGTACTCTGTCAGTAGTCGTCGCGTGCAGTACGCTAATAGTCGTCATGCAGAGCGGTCGGTCAGTAGTAGCAGCCGAGTGCGGTTGTGTGATGTAGGCGGTCGGCAACACTGGTCAAGATGGTGAAGGAGGTATACTGTTAATTAATATAATCATTAGATAATGAAAAATTATATTTATTGTAATTAATTCTCCAACAAGTTCCCCAAAAATAATTTTTATTTCAAAAGCATTTTTCAAAAATGTAATGTTTTATTGAACTAAAGAGTTCGTTGCACTTCCCATTTCATTCCACTTCTTTGAAGAAAAATTTCACTAAAATCACAAAAAAAGAGAATATTATTATTTGCAATGCAGTTCCTCCAAGCGCTGCGCAACAACAAGAGCAGAAATGTGACATCCATTTATTCTGAGGTAAGACTTTAATTCTGATTGTTTTGCACAGGGCCAAAGACCGATATTTCGGCTCAATTGAAGTTTCTTGTCACTGAACGGACTTTAAATGTTGTGAAGAATTTATATTTGAGTCGGATTGCGAATTTCACATTTTTGTTGCCATTTTCAATACCTCTCATTGTGGGCGAGGTTACAATTAGCGCAATGTCCATTAGCATCCGTAAATAACATTGTCCATTATTTTAAATTTTGCGGGGAGGTTACAACACACAAAAAAAAAAAAAAAAACAAAAAAGTTGCATTTATATCCGCTCCTCAATTGTAGATACCCCTTACACAGCTGTGTGCAATGAATGAGTGCTGGCTGGTAATTAATTGCACTCCTTGGAGGGAAATGCCATAGGAAGTAGTCTTTAAAAAGTGAATGTTTTTCGTTAAAAGACAAAAGTTGCTTTAGAAAAAAGTAATAGTGGGGCTTTTGTTGTTGAACAAAATAAGTACAATGAACATACGTTATCAGATTTGCGCAATGCAGCTTCACACTACCTTTTGATTATAACACAATATACTATACATCGTCCCGAACCGTGACCAGAGTCGCGAGACGAGCAGAGCACGCCGCCGACGCCCGCTCAGTACAACCGTCCACCCGCTACTACTGTCGACCGACTACTACCTCTCCCGACTCGCGCTACAATATATATAACAACTGTTCCTGGCGACCCGGTGCGTGCCACTACTGTCGTCTGGCGCGGTCCAAGCGCCGACTAGCAACGATAAATAACTCTCTGGTCAGACAGAGATGCTGTCATGCCTCGCCATCGCTCTGGTAACGAATACATACGTGTTGCAGCGTGCGTACCACCGGAACACGCAGTGGCGGAGCCAAAGACTGTGTTGTCGAGGTCGAGTGCGAGCGGGAAGAGAGGCAGCGTCGGCACGGAGATGCAAGCGAGCGAGACGCACGGGGGCTGCGGCGTGGCGCGTTTGCGGTCGGCGCCTTTGGTGGCAACGGCCGGGACAAGCAGCGGTGTATGGTGTGGTGCGGGGCGGACAGGGGCGCCGGTGGACGGGGAGGAGGCGGCGCGACGACGGCATGGGGGCGAAAACGGGACGGGGGACGGCGGATGTTGAGAGGCGTCACGCGCGGACAGGACACAGGACACAGACACAGAGACACACAGATTGGAAAGGGAGGGTGCGCGGTAGTAGTTGGGAATGTGCGTACCGTGCGGGATGGGAGTGGGCGAGGAACACGGTCGTGGCCCCTGTTTGTGGGTGCGTGTGATGACGTCGGTGTGTTGTGGGAAGGGAAGGTGCTGTGGCGGCGGCGCGTAATGGGCGTAGGCCGAAAAGAGAAAGGAACGTGGGCAGTGTGTTGGCAAGCGTCGGTTCGACTGCGACGTTGATGGGCAGGGCAAGGTTAATGGTGGTAGGAGTAGGCGTGTGGGCGCAAAAAATCTGCCGCTGCAGGCGGTGCCGTAACCGCCATGGGGCGGGAAGGAGAGAGGGCCAAAGAAAGAAAGAAAGAAGAAAACAAAATAAAAAAAAAAAAAGGAGGGGGGGGGGGGCGAAAGGAAGGCAGGAAGGACAAGAGGCGAGGCGACGGCTTGCTTTGTGTATCGGTCGGTCTCTGGCTATGCTTCGTTTTCTGCAGCAGGGTCGGTGCGCGGCGTGGCTCGCGGCAGTGGGAACGCCTGGCGGCTGGACGGCCAGCAATGCGGTTGGATGGGCGGCCACAGCACCGCACCTGTGCCCGAGGAGGAGACGCTGGCGGCGGGCCCTGAGGTGAGGCCGGCTCGGCTCGGCTGGGGCTGTGGATGTGTAGGTGTGCGCCGCTGCTGCAACAACGAGTAAAACGCGAGAAGAAGGGATGGCGGTAGAGAGAAAAAAAAAAAAAAGGTCGTGTTGTGTTGATGCGCAGGCAGACGCGTACAGAGAGACGAGCCCGGTCTGCAGCAGGGTGTGGCCGTGCCGAGTGCAGAGCAGCGGCGGCTCGGTTCGGTTCGGTTCGGCCCGGCGGGCCGCGCTGTTGTCGCGGACGTGAGCGCCCCCTGGCGGGTGGCCGGAGGCGGCGCGGCGTGTTGGACGTGTGGCTGGTGGCAGTGCACAATTTGCGAGTGGCTGGCGGTGTGGCGTGGCGGTTGGCGCGTCGGGCGGCGGAGAGGGAGAGAGAGGAGAGGTATGTGTTGCGGGCGCCCTTTGCTGCGCTGCGTCGTTGCGTGTGCCGTACAGGGCGGGCGCTTGTCGACTGTGTGGGCGGTGTGGCGAATTGGCGTGAAACGGCTGCCGAGAGGTGTGTGGTAGCGAGCCGGTCGGTGTCAGTGCGAAGGGGAATGTGCGTGCGTTTGGCGGTTTCGGTGTGCTTTTTGCGGCGTGAGAGTGGGAATTAGTGGGGCCGGCTGTTGTGTTTGTTCCTTGTGTCTTGTGTCGTGTAGGTAGCTTGATGGCAACGTGGAAGGACGCCGGTTTCGTTTCGAGCCTTGCGTGTGGTTGTCGACGTTGACTGGTTGGCGTGTGCCGATGCACGTGCATGTGTGGGTCGCGAGTGCGTTTTTGGCTGGCTGTGTGTGTGTGTGTGTTTTGGGGGGGAAGGGGGAGGCGGTGGTGAAAGTGCAGTCGTTGCCACGGGCGTCGTCGGGTCGGGTGGGGCTGGGGCTGTGCGTCGTGGCGGAAAGGTGGTAGGTTGCGGGAAGCGAGCCCGTCGTTGACGGTGTCGCGTGAGTTGTGAATCGAGTGGGGCGCGGGGCGCGGGGCGCGGGACAGGAGCAGCGTGCCGCTGCGTCGTGGTCGTCAGCAGAGGCTGTGCGTGTGCTTGTCCTTTTTGTGGGCGGTTCGTGCGAGGCGTTTTTGTTTTGTGTTGCCCTAGTTGTTAGTTTATTTTGTTTGTGTTTGTTATTTTGAGACGACGACTGGTTGGTGGCGTGCGCGCGAAGTGGCGGTGTGCGCTTCCCGTGTCGTTTGTGTTGTTTTTTTTTTGTTTTTGTTTTTGTGTGTTTTTTTTTGCACTGGGCCCCGGGGGGTGGGTGGGTGCGTGCGTGTGTGTCGATTGCCGGCTGGCGAAAGGTGCGCCATCGGCGGGGTGGGTCGCCGGCACGAGTAGAGGCGGCGGCGTTGTTGCTGTTGTTGTGTGGTGTTTGTTTTGTTCGGCTGTGTCGGCGAGCTGTGTTGCGGTGCGTGTGAATGGTGGTGCAAAAGTGCTGGCGTTGGGGCTGCGACTGCGACGGCGGCGAGCCGCGGGCGCGCATGATAGTGATGTTGTGAACAGCGGCTGTGTACGGTAGTGGTGTTGTTGTAGCACGACGTGCATCCGGGCCGGCGCGGAAAGCGCAGTTGCGGGCGGTTGCCCTTCGGTGCCAGCCATGTCGCGTGAGCGGCGGGTTGCTGTGGTGTCGACACGTGGTGCTCTGGGTTGTTGTGTGGTGCCCTTTGGCCGGTGGGGGTGGTTCGCGTGCGTCTCGTTCGCGCTCGGTATCTGGTCGTGGTCGTGCTGCTCCCCCGTCTGTCGGCGGTTTTCGACGTCGTCTGTACGTTTTTGTCCGTTTGCGGCGGTGCCTGCCGACGTCGTCCCGTCGCGACCTTTCAACCGAAAGTGTGGCGCCCGAAGGTGAACGAACGTAACCCTGACCTCGGCGCTTTACGCTGAGCCGAGCGAACCGAACCGAACCTAACCTGTGGTGTGGTGAGGTGAGCTCAGCCTGTGAGCCCCAAACGTCTACGTAAGGTAAGCTGTCCGGCGGCTCACGCCTCACGTTTTGAACGCTTTTTTAACCTACGTTTGACGCTTCTTAACCTAGCACTGACCCCTTAACCTAACGTGTAACGTAACCTAACGTAACCTAACCTAACCTAACCTAACCTAACCTAACCTAACCTAACCTCTGACGCCTGACGTGTTTGAATGCTTAACCTAAGTTTGACGCTTAACCTAACCCAAGTCCCCTTAACCTAACCCACGTCCACCTAACCTAACCGAACCTAACCTAGACGTGTAAACGTAATGTGTAACGCGCAACGTGTAAGGTCGGCTGTCGTGTGTGCTGACGGCAGATTGGGTTGGTCTGTAGATTCGGATTGCGGTTTGCCTCGGTCGAGGGGTTGGGTCGGAAGCGGCGAGGGGCGGCGGCGCCTGTTGCGCAGGCGGCGTCCGTTTGCGGCGGGCAATTGTTGAGAAACGGCTGTGAATGTTGGCGGGCGAGAGGAGGAGGACGGCGCGCGATGTGGCCCGACGGCTGCGGGCCGATCGGGAAACGGCGGGAGGGCGACGGAAGGCGATGGGGCGGCGGAGGCGCGTTTGCACGGCCGTCATCGCCGCACGCCTCGGCTTGTGTGGCTGTGGCGCCGGCCGCGCTGGCCGGGCTGCCGCGGCGACGGTGTGGGAGTTTTGCCGAAGGTTTGGCCATTGTGGCGGGTCGTCGGCTGGGGCTGTGGGGGCGGCATTTGGGCGGGGGCGGCGATTCTCGGCGGGCCGACCCAGGCTGTAGCGCGCGGTAGCTGCAGTTTGGCCGTGGTTTGCGGCGCTGCCGTGGCGACTGGTTGGCGACTGTGGTGTGGCTGTGTGTAGCCCCATCCTCGGTGGTTTGAAAGGCGCGGGCGGTTGTGGCGCAGCTTTGGGGCTGCTCCGCACAGGCTGTCGGACGTTGGGCGGTAGCAAGCGCGGGAGGCGCGGCGCGGCGGCGCGCAGAGTGGCGGCCGCTCTCTCGGCCGTCCGCGCCCGCCCGCGACACTGGCTGGGCCCTTGTGATTCTCTGCTCTGCTCTGCCGTGCTGTGCTGTGCTTGCGTGCCTGCCGTCCCGCTCGCTCTCGCTCTCGCTCTCGCTGTGTGTTACGCGCGTCGTCGAAATGGCAGATCAGGCGGCTACGAACGAGACTGCTGCGGCACCCGCCGCCACCGGCACTACGAAGAAGGCCAAGTCTGCGTCGTCTGCGAAGAAGCCGCGCGCCAAGCCTGCGCACCCGCGCACCTCTGAGATGGTGACGGCCGCCATCAAGAGTCTGAAGGAGCGCGGCGGGTCGTCGCTGCAGGCGATCAAGAAGTACATAGCCGCGCACTACAAGCTGGACGCGGAGAAGCTGGCGCCGTTTATCAAGAAGTACCTCAAGTCGGCCGTCGTGGCGGGCGAGCTGGTGCAGACGAAGGGGAAGGGCGCGTCCGGCTCGTTCAAGCTTGCCGGCGCCGGCGGCGGGGGGGCGGCCGAGGGCGGCAAGGCTCGTGCTGGCGGTGCCAAGAAGAAGCGCGCCGCTCCGGCCAGCAAGGAGAAGAAGGGCGCCCGTGCGGCCGGCGCAAAGAAGGCTGGTGGCGTGAAGGCGGCGACCGGTCGGAAGGCGGGCGCCGCCAAGAAGGCGTCTGCGGCGTCGGCCGCTCCCGCGGGTGCGAAGAAGGCGGCTGCGGCCAAGCCGGCCAAGGCCAAGTCGCCGTCGAAGGCGAAGAAGGCCGCCAAGGTTCCGACGAAGAAGCCGAAGGCGCCGCGCCCGAAGAAGGCGACGACGCCGTCTAAGGCGAAGGCTTCGCCCAAGAAGAAGAAGTAGAGTAGAGTAGAGGAGAAAGAGATGGGAAAGGAAGGGTTTGGCGCTTGACCCCGTCGTCCCCACCCCCCGTCGTCGTCTAGTGGCGCGCAAGAGACGCGCGGCCCAAAACGGCCCTTCTCAGGGCCATCAAAGCACGTCGGGGAAGGTTTTGATTGTCGTGTTGCGTTTGGTGTGGGTGTCTGTCTGTATGCCCGTGGGGATGCTGTTTGCGTGCCGTGGTGGTTTGATTGCGGGGGTCGGTGGCGGGTGTGGGCGGCGGTAGCGGTAAGCGGTGTTGTTGTTGTCGTGGTTGATTGTCGCCGTGTTTGTGGCGGCGGCCGACGGTTGGTTTTCTGTCACGTTGTTTTGTTTGAATACGTTGGTTGGCTTGCCTGCGTTCGTTCTTCTCGGATGTGTGTCTTGTCTAGTCGTGTCTGGTCTTTGTTTTGTTTCTTTGTGTGTGTTATGTTTTGCAACGGGGGGCACGTTGAGATGTGGAAGGAGTCGGCGGGGATTTCGGTGGCGTGTAGAGCGAGCGAGCGCGCCTGCCTGGCCGTTGGCCGTCGGAGTGGAGTGCGGGTTTTTTTTGTTTTCGAAACGAAAGCGGCGGCCGGCCAGCCACCCGTGCGGTGTGACGTCGGCCGTTGGGTATTGTGCGCTTTGAGCGCCGGGGAGGGATGATGTGTGATTGTTGCGCGCTGCTAGCAGGCAGGCAGAGTGAGCGGGTGTGTGTGGCGGACGGACGGGAAGTGGTGGTTTTTGTTTTTGGGTTGCGGGGCGAGAGGCAGGCGACCGACAAAGTTTGCTCGCGACGGAGAGATGTTAGTGGCCCTGAAAAGGGCCGTTTTTGTTTGTGCGGTGCGGTGCCGCGGCGCGGTTTAGGCGCGCTCGCCGCGGATGCGGCGCGCGAGCTGGATGTCCTTGG
Source organism: Schistocerca piceifrons (assembly GCF_021461385.2). Taxonomy (NCBI): domain Eukaryota; kingdom Metazoa; phylum Arthropoda; class Insecta; order Orthoptera; family Acrididae; genus Schistocerca; species Schistocerca piceifrons. The sequence goes on along the minus strand of NW_025726865.1, from coordinate 172,865 downwards.
GCATGATGGTGACGCGCTTGGCGTGGATTGCGCACAGGTTGGTGTCTTCGAAGAGGCCGACGAGGTAGGCCTCGCTGGCCTCCTGCAGGGCCATGACTGCGGAGCTCTGGAAGCGCAGGTCGGTCTTGAAGTCCTGGGCGATCTCGCGCACTAGGCGCTGGAATGGCAGCTTGCGGATGAGCAGCTCTGTGCTCTTCTGGTAGCGCCTGATTTCTCGCAGGGCGACGGTGCCCGGCCTGTAGCGGTGGGGCTTCTTGACGCCTCCGGTGGCGGGCGCGCTCTTCCTCGCCGCCTTGGTGGCGAGCTGTTTGCGCGGCGCCTTTCCGCCGGTGGACTTGCGGGCCGTTTGCTTTGTGCGGGCCATGGCGGTAGCGTTGGCGGTAGCGGAGCGGCGTGCGTGGAGGTTAGGTGCGGCGCGGCGTCCGGTGCTGCCTTGACAACGGGCCCGCGCGCCTCCGTGCTGCGCTTATATGCCCTCGGTTGCGCGTGGTGGGGGGAGGGCGGGCCAGAGTCTATATAGGGGGGCGGCGGGCGCGCTGGGCGCAGACCGTAGCCGACTCGCCAGCCGCTGCAGCTGCTGTTTGTGCACGTTTTGCTTTGCCCGAGGAAGGAAGGATGACAGGCCGCGGCAAGGGAGGAAAGGGGCTCGGCAAGGGTGGCGCCAAGCGGCACCGCAAGGTGTTGCGCGACAACATCCAGGGCATCACGAAGCCCGCCATCCGCCGCCTGGCTCGCAGGGGCGGCGTGAAGCGCATCTCTGGTCTGATCTACGAGGAGACCCGCGGGGTGCTGAAGGTGTTCCTGGAGAACGTGATCCGCGACGCGGTGACGTACACTGAGCACGCCAAGCGCAAGACTGTGACGGCCATGGACGTGGTGTACGCCCTGAAGAGGCAGGGGCGCACCCTGTACGGTTTCGGCGGTTAGGCTGCGTCGCAGCGGGCGCTGGCCTTCCCGCGGCCGTGCTTGTGGGTGGGAGAGACTAGAAAACGGCCCTTTTCAGGGCCACCACACTGTTCGGAAGTTGAAAAGTGCGAAAGAGTCTGTGTTGTTGTTGTTGTTGTTGCTGCGTGTGTGTGCGCTGTGTTGTTCGTTTGTTTGTTTGTTTGTTTGTTTGTTTGTTTCTTTCTTTCTTTCCGTTTGAGCGACGTGATGTGGCTGGGAGGGGAGAAGGAAAGGAAACGTGTCATGTGGCTGGCTGTGTGTGGAGCTGCTTCGTTTGTGTTTGTTATTGTGTGTCTTTGTATCGATCGCGACGGAGATGGCGGGCTGTGTGTTGTTGTGCGAGAGAGGCGGTAATTATTTGCTTGCGTGGTTTGGCTCTGTGTGTTTGCGGCGGCGTTGGGGTTTCCGAGGCAAGGCGTGTGGGCATAGGCGGCCGGATCAGCTGTTTCGTTCGTGTCGACGGCCGTTGCGCGCGGGAGTGGAGGGCGGTGTGTCGACACGCCTCCCTTTAACAATGGTCATTATTGCTGCCGTTGTCGTTTGGAAGGCGACTCTGCGACCGTGCAAAATGTGTGTGTGTGTGTGTGTGTGTGTGTGTGTGTGTGTGTGTGCGGGCTGTGTGGACGACAAGATGGCGGACGTGCGCCGGCGGCGGCTGTGCTGTGAAAGTGCAAAGTTGAAACAAAACAAGGTGCGGCGAGGACGACTGAAATTTTGCTTTGGACGTAGGTTTGTGTGGTGGCCCTGAAAAGGGCCGATTGTTGTGGGCCGGGCCGAGCCGAGCCGGCAAAGCGCGTTGCGTGCAGGGGAGCACGCGGCGCTGCGATTGCCTGGCCTCCTTTAGGCCTTCTTCTCGGTCTTCTTTGGCAGCAGGACGGCCTGGATGTTGGGTAGGACACCACCCTGTGCGATGGTGACGCCCGACAGGAGCTTGTTGAGCTCCTCGTCGTTGCGGATGGCAAGCTGCAGGTGGCGCGGGATGATGCGCGTCTTCTTGTTGTCGCGGGCCGCGTTTCCGGCCAGCTCGAGCACCTCAGCCGCGAGGTACTCCATGACGGCGGCGAGGTAGACGGGCGCCCCGGCGCCGACGCGCTCTGCGTAGTTTCCCTTGCGCAGGAGGCGGTGGATTCTGCCGACCGGGAACTGGAGCCCAGCCCTGCTTGAGCGGGACTTTGACTTGCCCTTGACTTTGCCTCCCTTTCCGCGTCCGGACATGGCGATGGGCTAGCGACGGTGCACACGAGAAGGAAACGAAAACGACCGGTGCGAGCGGCAGCGAGTCGAGCAGCGGAGTGCGTGCCGGCGCAGCCGGGGTGGGGGTGCTTTATGGGCTCGGGTGCGGCGGCCGGTTGCGCGCGCGCCCCATTGGTCGGCGGCCGCAACAGGGCGAGCTGGTAAAGGTGCGGCGGCGGCTGGCGGCGGGTGCCACTGTGTGGGGAGACGCTGACTAGAGCGGAGCGCTTGCTACTGGTGTTGCTGCTGCCGCCGTACGTTGGTTCGAGATGCCGCCCAAGACTAGCGGGAAGGCCGCCAAGAAGGCTGGCAAGGCGCAGAAGAACATTTCGAAGGGCGACAAGAAGAAGAAGCGCAAGAGGAAGGAGAGCTATGCCATCTACATCTACAAGGTGCTGAAGCAGGTGCACCCTGACACGGGCATCTCGTCGAAGGCGATGAGCATCATGAACAGCTTCGTGAACGACATTTTCGAGCGCATTGCGGCCGAGGCTTCTCGCCTGGCGCACTACAACAAGCGCTCGACCATCACGTCCCGCGAGATCCAGACCGCTGTGCGGCTGTTGCTGCCTGGCGAGCTGGCCAAGCACGCCGTGAGCGAGGGCACGAAGGCGGTGACCAAGTACACGAGCTCCAAGTAAGGAGGTGGCTCTGGAACGGAAGGAAGGATGGAGAGAGAATGCTCCTCCGTTGCGAGAGCGGCAAAACGGCCCTTTTCAGGGCCACCAACTTGCCTTTTGCGGGAAGGGCGGAATTGTTGTTGTTGTTTGTGTGGACGGCTGTGATGTATGTGTGCATTTTGATTGTGGGTGGGGGGGCGCGTCAAAGCGTGTTGCGCGGGGTACGGCCACGAGGTTGGTCGCCGTGGCGTGGAATGGTGGCACGCCTCGTTGGCGTGGTTTTTGACCCATTTGGTGTTGTTGGTGTGTGTGTTACCTGTCTGCGAGGGGGGACAGTGCGATCGCCGACTTTTGTGTCACCGTAACGACGGCCGTTTGCGGGTTTGTTTTTTGCACATCATACATGGCGAGGGTGAAATGTGAAATGTTGTTTTTTTTTGTGGTTTTTGTTTGCCGCCCACTATTCCCTTTGCTGTACGCCGAGTTTGACAATGGTGCGACGTAACTGCAGCGTGGAGGTGTGTGAGTGACGTTGAAATGAACGTGCCATGAAGACGCATTGTTGTTGCATTGTACTGTACGTGTACGGCGACACGCACGATGATGTACCATTCGACTCTGATTTTTGATAGCCGTGTCTGACTGATTGCGTACGACGCACGCACACCGATGTCGTCATTCAAGATGCACGCGTGTCCAGTGCAGTACAGTAAGCGCGACGCTAGACGACGGCGGCGGCGGCGGCGGCCGTTTTTGGCGAATGTCTGTACACGTGTTTGTCTGTGTCCATCCGGTATGTATTTGTTTGTTTGAAAGTGTTTTGTGTGTCGGTGACGTGGTCCGATCCGTCGCCCCCCTGAGTAACTGTCGATCGGCGCGATAGACCGGCGTCACGCAACTGAACCGAAGTCGTGGGCACACCCGTCATACTGTTGTACACCGTCGCGCTGAGAACGGTAACGACAGGTTGACTTTGATCGGTCGAATGTCTGGGCAGAACGTGAGGAAGGAGGCAAGAGTGCAGGAGGAAAGGACAGAGGGGGGGGGGGCAAAAGAGAGAGGAAGGGAAAAAGGGGAGAAACGCATTCGTAGAGCAACGGAACGTTCCCGTGTCGGAGGCGTATTGGAGCCGCACTGAAATGCGTTTAACGGCGGCGCGGCTGCAAGTGTCTGCCGTGGTGAACGTTACCTTTGACGGCTGCATTGGCCTTTGCTTTTTGCTTTTGCTTTCGCTTTCGCTTTCCCGGTTGTACGTAACGTTTGTTGGTATGGTTGGTTCTGAGGAAGAGTGTGTGACAGTGCCGTGCCGTCCATGTTCGTGTGCCCTCCCATTGTGTGTATGCTATTGTCTGTGTACTTGAATGATGTATGTAGGTGTTAGTGGACGTGTTTTACCAGTGGGGGGAAATGGATCGTCGATAGTTGGCGTCACTCTGTCACGGTCGAGATGACGCACCCTCCGTACAGAAAGGTGTCGGGAAAGTGTGTGTGTGTGTGTGTGTGTGTGTGTGTGTGTGTGTGTGTGTGTGTGTGCGTGCGTGCGTCCGTGAATTGGCAGTGTTTGGAGGTGGGCGTGCCCTGCATGTGGCCCGGAAGGCTGTTCGTTTGGCGGTAGTGTTGTGTGGACAGGGGAGGGGCATGCGTAACGCTGCTGGCATGGCATTTCGGGAGATGGGAGGGGGCAAACGAGGAAACGAGGAGCGGCGGCCAAAGACGGGACGGGGAGGGGCGCGGTGTGGGTGGCTTGCGCCTGTGCTCGGCGTTGTGGTTTGTGCAAAAGAGGAGGAGAAAAACAATGAGTTGCCAGGGAGGGGAGCGGTGTTGTGTTGTGGTTGTCGTGGTGTAGCCGCAGACGCGGCTGTCAGTGAACGTGGCGAGACGGACGGATGCGCGGAGGGGCGGGGGCGGCGCATTTCGCCGGTGCCGTGCCGTGCCGTGCCATGCCATGCCTGAAAGCCGCGTGGTCGCTGTGTTGTTGGTGGCGTGGGGGCGAGGAGAGTACCGTACGGGTGTGCTTGTGCGCCGGAAATGGCACACTGCGCCTGCCCGTCTTGGAGGCTGATGGCTGTGGTGTGGAAATGGGGCGCGGTGATGTTGAAGCAGTTGAAGAACAGAAAAGAAACCAAGAAGAAAACGGAAGGCGTGATGCGGCGGTGGTGGTGAGAGCGGGAAAAACAAAACAAAACAAAAAAAAAGAAAGAAAAAAAAACAACAAGAAAAAAGAAGGAAAAACAACAAGAAACAAAAAAAGAAAACAAAAAGTCTATCAATATTAAAATGTAAATGGAAATGGAAATGGAAATGGACCCAGGTATAACCTCCCTGCACAAATAGCAGAGAGTCCGATGATAATAAAAATGTGCCAGAATGTTAACGTCCCTACAAAACAAACCCAACGATAATATTAATGAAAGAATGAACCGTATGTAACATTGCAACAGACATAATGGAACCTGATAAATTGTATAAGGGCAGCAGCGTTGACCTTTGGCCCTGTATTCAGAATAAAAAGAGCCAAAGATCGTTACCCCAATGAAAAAGACACTGAAACACGTATGTAACATAGCAGCGATGGCGAGACATTGTAGCATCTGTGACCAGAGAGTTTGCGCTGGACCGCGCGAGTGTTGCGAGCGGTTCTCAGTCAGTCAGTCAGTCAGTCAGTCAGTCAGTCAGTCGTTGCGAGTCTGTAGCTCTGTCTAGTTGAGGGCTGTACTCTGTCAGTAGTCGTCGCGTGCAGTACGCTAATAGTCGTCATGCAGAGCGGTCGGTCAGTAGTAGCAGCCGAGTGCGGTTGTGTGATGTAGGCGGTCGGCAACACTGGTCAAGATGGTGAAGGAGGTATACTGTTAATTAATATAATCATTAGATAATGAAAAATTATATTTATTGTAATTAATTCTCCAACAAGTTCCCCAAAAATAATTTTTATTTCAAAAGCATTTTTCAAAAATGTAATGTTTTATTGAACTAAAGAGTTCGTTGCACTTCCCATTTCATTCCACTTCTTTGAAGAAAAATTTCACTAAAATCACAAAAAAAGAGAATATTATTATTTGCAATGCAGTTCCTCCAAGCGCTGCGCAACAACAAGAGCAGAAATGTGACATCCATTTATTCTGAGGTAAGACTTTAATTCTGATTGTTTTGCACAGGGCCAAAGACCGATATTTCGGCTCAATTGAAGTTTCTTGTCACTGAACGGACTTTAAATGTTGTGAAGAATTTATATTTGAGTCGGATTGCGAATTTCACATTTTTGTTGCCATTTTCAATACCTCTCATTGTGGGCGAGGTTACAATTAGCGCAATGTCCATTAGCATCCGTAAATAACATTGTCCATTATTTTAAATTTTGCGGGGAGGTTACAACACACAAAAAAAAAAAAAAAAACAAAAAAGTTGCATTTATATCCGCTCCTCAATTGTAGATACCCCTTACACAGCTGTGTGCAATGAATGAGTGCTGGCTGGTAATTAATTGCACTCCTTGGAGGGAAATGCCATAGGAAGTAGTCTTTAAAAAGTGAATGTTTTTCGTTAAAAGACAAAAGTTGCTTTAGAAAAAAGTAATAGTGGGGCTTTTGTTGTTGAACAAAATAAGTACAATGAACATACGTTATCAGATTTGCGCAATGCAGCTTCACACTACCTTTTGATTATAACACAATATACTATACATCGTCCCGAACCGTGACCAGAGTCGCGAGACGAGCAGAGCACGCCGCCGACGCCCGCTCAGTACAACCGTCCACCCGCTACTACTGTCGACCGACTACTACCTCTCCCGACTCGCGCTACAATATATATAACAACTGTTCCTGGCGACCCGGTGCGTGCCACTACTGTCGTCTGGCGCGGTCCAAGCGCCGACTAGCAACGATAAATAACTCTCTGGTCAGACAGAGATGCTGTCATGCCTCGCCATCGCTCTGGTAACGAATACATACGTGTTGCAGCGTGCGTACCACCGGAACACGCAGTGGCGGAGCCAAAGACTGTGTTGTCGAGGTCGAGTGCGAGCGGGAAGAGAGGCAGCGTCGGCACGGAGATGCAAGCGAGCGAGACGCACGGGGGCTGCGGCGTGGCGCGTTTGCGGTCGGCGCCTTTGGTGGCAACGGCCGGGACAAGCAGCGGTGTATGGTGTGGTGCGGGGCGGACAGGGGCGGCGGTGGACGGGGAGGAGGCGGCGCGACGACGGCATGGGGGCGAAAACGGGACGGGGGACGGCGGATGTTGAGAGGCGTCACGCGCGGACAGGACACAGGACACAGACACAGAGACACACAGATTGGAAAGGGAGGGTGCGCGGTAGTAGTTGGGAATGTGCGTACCGTGCGGGATGGGAGTGGGCGAGGAACACGGTCGTGGCCCCTGTTTGTGGGTGCGTGTGATGACGTCGGTGTGTTGTGGGAAGGGAAGGTGCTGTGGCGGCGGCGCGTAATGGGCGTAGGCCGAAAAGAGAAAGGAACGTGGGCAGTGTGTTGGCAAGCGTCGGTTCGACTGCGACGTTGATGGGCAGGGCAAGGTTAATGGTGGTAGGAGTAGGCGTGTGGGCGCAAAAAATCTGCCGCTGCAGGCGGTGCCGTAACCGCCATGGGGCGGGAAGGAGAGAGGGCCAAAGAAAGAAAGAAAGAAGAAAACAAAATAAAAAAAAAAAAGGAGGGGGGGGGGGGGCGAAAGGAAGGCAGGAAGGACAAGAGGCGAGGCGACGGCTTGCTTTGTGTATCGGTCGGTCTCTGGCTATGCTTCGTTTTCTGCAGCAGGGTCGGTGCGCGGCGTGGCTCGCGGCAGTGGGAACGCCTGGCGGCTGGACGGCCAGCAATGCGGTTGGATGGGCGGCCACAGCACCGCACCTGTGCCCGAGGAGGAGACGCTGGCGGCGGGCCCTGAGGTGAGGCCGGCTCGGCTCGGCTGGGGCTGTGGATGTGTAGGTGTGCGCCGCTGCTGCAACAACGAGTAAAACGCGAGAAGAAGGGATGGCGGTAGAGAGAAAAAAAAAAAAAAGGTCGTGTTGTGTTGATGCGCAGGCAGACGCGTACAGAGAGACGAGCCCGGTCTGCAGCAGGGTGTGGCCGTGCCGAGTGCAGAGCAGCGGCGGCTCGGTTCGGTTCGGTTCGGCCCGGCGGGCCGCGCTGTTGTCGCGGACGTGAGCGCCCCCTGGCGGGTGGCCGGAGGCGGCGCGGCGTGTTGGACGTGTGGCTGGTGGCAGTGCACAATTTGCGAGTGGCTGGCGGTGTGGCGTGGCGGTTGGCGCGTCGGGCGGCGGAGAGGGAGAGAGAGGAGAGGTATGTGTTGCGGGCGCCCTTTGCTGCGCTGCGTCGTTGCGTGTGCCGTACAGGGCGGGCGCTTGTCGACTGTGTGGGCGGTGTGGCGAATTGGCGTGAAACGGCTGCCGAGAGGTGTGTGGTAGCGAGCCGGTCGGTGTCAGTGCGAAGGGGAATGTGCGTGCGTTTGGCGGTTTCGGTGTGCTTTTTGCGGCGTGAGAGTGGGAATTAGTGGGGCCGGCTGTTGTGTTTGTTCCTTGTGTCTTGTGTCGTGTAGGTAGCTTGATGGCAACGTGGAAGGACGCCGGTTTCGTTTCGAGCCTTGCGTGTGGTTGTCGACGTTGACTGGTTGGCGTGTGCCGATGCACGTGCATGTGTGGGTCGCGAGTGCGTTTTTGGCTGGCTGTGTGTGTGTGTGTGTTTTGGGGGGGAAGGGGGAGGCGGTGGTGAAAGTGCAGTCGTTGCCACGGGCGTCGTCGGGTCGGGTGGGGCTGGGGCTGTGCGTCGTGGCGGAAAGGTGGTAGGTTGCGGGAAGCGAGCCCGTCGTTGACGGTGTCGCGTGAGTTGTGAATCGAGTGGGGCGCGGGGCGCGGGGCGCGGGACAGGAGCAGCGTGCCGCTGCGTCGTGGTCGTCAGCAGAGGCTGTGCGTGTGCTTGTCCTTTTTGTGGGCGGTTCGTGCGAGGCGTTTTTGTTTTGTGTTGCCCTAGTTGTTAGTTTATTTTGTTTGTGTTTGTTATTTTGAGACGACGACTGGTTGGTGGCGTGCGCGCGAAGTGGCGGTGTGCGCTTCCCGTGTCGTTTGTGTTGTTTTTTTTTTGTTTTTGTTTTTGTGTGTTTTTTTTTGCACTGGGCCCCGGGGGGTGGGTGGGTGCGTGCGTGTGTGTCGATTGCCGGCTGGCGAAAGGTGCGCCATCGGCGGGGTGGGTCGCCGGCACGAGTAGAGGCGGCGGCGTTGTTGCTGTTGTTGTGTGGTGTTTGTTTTGTTCGGCTGTGTCGGCGAGCTGTGTTGCGGTGCGTGTGAATGGTGGTGCAAAAGTGCTGGCGTTGGGGCTGCGACTGCGACGGCGGCGAGCCGCGGGCGCGCATGATAGTGATGTTGTGAACAGCGGCTGTGTACGGTAGTGGTGTTGTTGTAGCACGACGTGCATCCGGGCCGGCGCGGAAAGCGCAGTTGCGGGCGGTTGCCCTTCGGTGCCAGCCATGTCGCGTGAGCGGCGGGTTGCTGTGGTGTCGACACGTGGTGCTCTGGGTTGTTGTGTGGTGCCCTTTGGCCGGTGGGGGTGGTTCGCGTGCGTCTCGTTCGCGCTCGGTATCTGGTCGTGGTCGTGCTGCTCCCCCGTCTGTCGGCGGTTTTCGACGTCGTCTGTACGTTTTTGTCCGTTTGCGGCGGTGCCTGCCGACGTCGTCCCGTCGCGACCTTTCAACCGAAAGTGTGGCGCCCGAAGGTGAACGAACGTAACCCTGACCTCGGCGCTTTACGCTGAGCCGAGCGAACCGAACCGAACCTAACCTGTGGTGTGGTGAGGTGAGCTCAGCCTGTGAGCCCCAAACGTCTACGTAAGGTAAGCTGTCCGGCGGCTCACGCCTCACGTTTTGAACGCTTTTTTAACCTACGTTTGACGCTTCTTAACCTAGCACTGACCCCTTAACCTAACGTGTAACGTAACCTAACGTAACCTAACCTAACCTAACCTAACCTAACCTAACCTAACCTAACCTCTGACGCCTGACGTGTTTGAATGCTTAACCTAAGTTTGACGCTTAACCTAACCCAAGTCCCCTTAACCTAACCCACGTCCACCTAACCTAACCGAACCTAACCTAGACGTGTAAACGTAATGTGTAACGCGCAACGTGTAAGGTCGGCTGTCGTGTGTGCTGACGGCAGATTGGGTTGGTCTGTAGATTCGGATTGCGGTTTGCCTCGGTCGAGGGGTTGGGTCGGAAGCGGCGAGGGGCGGCGGCGCCTGTTGCGCAGGCGGCGTCCGTTTGCGGCGGGCAATTGTTGAGAAACGGCTGTGAATGTTGGCGGGCGAGAGGAGGAGGACGGCGCGCGATGTGGCCCGACGGCTGCGGGCCGATCGGGAAACGGCGGGAGGGCGACGGAAGGCGATGGGGCGGCGGAGGCGCGTTTGCACGGCCGTCATCGCCGCACGCCTCGGCTTGTGTGGCTGTGGCGCCGGCCGCGCTGGCCGGGCTGCCGCGGCGACGGTGTGGGAGTTTTGCCGAAGGTTTGGCCATTGTGGCGGGTCGTCGGCTGGGGCTGTGGGGGCGGCATTTGGGCGGGGGCGGCGATTCTCGGCGGGCCGACCCAGGCTGTAGCGCGCGGTAGCTGCAGTTTGGCCGTGGTTTGCGGCGCTGCCGTGGCGACTGGTTGGCGACTGTGGTGTGGCTGTGTGTAGCCCCATCCTCGGTGGTTTGAAAGGCGCGGGCGGTTGTGGCGCAGCTTTGGGGCTGCTCCGCACAGGCTGTCGGACGTTGGGCGGTAGCAAGCGCGGGAGGCGCGGCGCGGCGGCGCGCAGAGTGGCGGCCGCTCTCTCGGCCGTCCGCGCCCGCCCGCGACACTGGCTGGGCCCTTGTGATTCTCTGCTCTGCTCTGCCGTGCTGTGCTGTGCTTGCGTGCCTGCCGTCCCGCTCGCTCTCGCTCTCGCTCTCGCTGTGTGTTACGCGCGTCGTCGAAATGGCAGATCAGGCGGCTACGAACGAGACTGCTGCGGCACCCGCCGCCACCGGCACTACGAAGAAGGCCAAGTCTGCGTCGTCTGCGAAGAAGCCGCGCGCCAAGCCTGCGCACCCGCGCACCTCTGAGATGGTGACGGCCGCCATCAAGAGTCTGAAGGAGCGCGGCGGGTCGTCGCTGCAGGCGATCAAGAAGTACATAGCCGCGCACTACAAGCTGGACGCGGAGAAGCTGGCGCCGTTTATCAAGAAGTACCTCAAGTCGGCCGTCGTGGCGGGCGAGCTGGTGCAGACGAAGGGGAAGGGCGCGTCCGGCTCGTTCAAGCTTGCCGGCGCCGGCGGCGGGGGGGCGGCCGAGGGCGGCAAGGCTCGTGCTGGCGGTGCCAAGAAGAAGCGCGCCGCTCCGGCCAGCAAGGAGAAGAAGGGCGCCCGTGCGGCCGGCGCAAAGAAGGCTGGTGGCGTGAAGGCGGCGACCGGTCGGAAGGCGGGCGCCGCCAAGAAGGCGTCTGCGGCGTCGGCCGCTCCCGCGGGTGCGAAGAAGGCGGCTGCGGCCAAGCCGGCCAAGGCCAAGTCGCCGTCGAAGGCGAAGAAGGCCGCCAAGGTTCCGACGAAGAAGCCGAAGGCGCCGCGCCCGAAGAAGGCGACGACGCCGTCTAAGGCGAAGGCTTCGCCCAAGAAGAAGAAGTAGAGTAGAGTAGAGGAGAAAGAGATGGGAAAGGAAGGGTTTGGCGCTTGACCCCGTCGTCCCCACCCCCCGTCGTCGTCTAGTGGCGCGCAAGAGACGCGCGGCCCAAAACGGCCCTTCTCAGGGCCATCAAAGCACGTCGGGGAAGGTTTTGATTGTCGTGTTGCGTTTGGTGTGGGTGTCTGTCTGTATGCCCGTGGGGATGCTGTTTGCGTGCCGTGGTGGTTTGATTGCGGGGGTCGGTGGCGGGTGTGGGCGGCGGTAGCGGTAAGCGGTGTTGTTGTTGTCGTGGTTGATTGTCGCCGTGTTTGTGGCGGCGGCCGACGGTTGGTTTTCTGTCACGTTGTTTTGTTTGAATACGTTGGTTGGCTTGCCTGCGTTCGTTCTTCTCGGATGTGTGTCTTGTCTAGTCGTGTCTGGTCTTTGTTTTGTTTCTTTGTGTGTGTTATGTTTTGCAACGGGGGGCACGTTGAGATGTGGAAGGAGTCGGCGGGGATTTCGGTGGCGTGTAGAGCGAGCGAGCGCGCCTGCCTGGCCGTTGGCCGTCGGAGTGGAGTGCGGGTTTTTTTTGTTTTCGAAACGAAAGCGGCGGCCGGCCAGCCACCCGTGCGGTGTGACGTCGGCCGTTGGGTATTGTGCGCTTTGAGCGCCGGGGAGGGATGATGTGTGATTGTTGCGCGCTGCTAGCAGGCAGGCAGAGTGAGCGGGTGTGTGTGGCGGACGGACGGGAAGTGGTGGTTTTTGTTTTTGGGTTGCGGGGCGAGAGGCAGGCGACCGACAAAGTTTGCTCGCGACGGAGAGATGTTAGTGGCCCTGAAAAGGGCCGTTTTTGTTTGTGCGGTGCGGTGCCGCGGCGCGGTTTAGGCGCGCTCGCCGCGGATGCGGCGCGCGAGCTGGATGTCCTTGGGCATGATGGTGACGCGCTTGGCGTGGATTGCGCACAGGTTGGTGTCTTCGAAGAGGCCGACGAGGTAGGCCTCGCTGGCCTCCTGCAGGGCCATGACTGCGGAGCTCTGGAAGCGCAGGTCGGTCTTGAAGTCCTGGGCGATCTCGCGCACTAGGCGCTGGAATGGCAGCTTGCGGATGAGCAGCTCTGTGCTCTTCTGGTAGCGCCTGATTTCTCGCAGGGCGACGGTGCCCGGCCTGTAGCGGTGGGGCTTCTTGACGCCTCCGGTGGCGGGCGCGCTCTTCCTCGCCGCCTTGGTGGCGAGCTGTTTGCGCGGCGCCTTTCCGCCGGTGGACTTGCGGGCCGTTTGCTTTGTGCGGGCCATGGCGGTAGCGTTGGCGGTAGCGGAGCGGCGTGCGTGGAGGTTAGGTGCGGCGCGGCGTCCGGTGCTGCCTTGACAACGGGCCCGCGCGCCTCCGTGCTGCGCTTATATGCCCTCGGTTGCGCGTGGTGGGGGGAGGGCGGGCCAGAGTCTATATAGGGGGGCGGCGGGCGCGCTGGGCGCAGACCGTAGCCGACTCGCCAGCCGCTGCAGCTGCTGTTTGTGCACGTTTTGCTTTGCCCGAGGAAGGAAGGATGACAGGCCGCGGCAAGGGAGGAAAGGGGCTCGGCAAGGGTGGCGCCAAGCGGCACCGCAAGGTGTTGCGCGACAACATCCAGGGCATCACGAAGCCCGCCATCCGCCGCCTGGCTCGCAGGGGCGGCGTGAAGCGCATCTCTGGTCTGATCTACGAGGAGACCCGCGGGGTGCTGAAGGTGTTCCTGGAGAACGTGATCCGCGACGCGGTGACGTACACTGAGCACGCCAAGCGCAAGACTGTGACGGCCATGGACGTGGTGTACGCCCTGAAGAGGCAGGGGCGCACCCTGTACGGTTTCGGCGGTTAGGCTGCGTCGCAGCGGGCGCTGGCCTTCCCGCGGCCGTGCTTGTGGGTGGGAGAGACTAGAAAACGGCCCTTTTCAGGGCCACCACACTGTTCGGAAGTTGAAAAGTGCGAAAGAGTCTGTGTTGTTGTTGTTGTTGTTGCTGCGTGTGTGTGCGCTGTGTTGTTCGTTTGTTTGTTTGTTTGTTTGTTTGTTTGTTTCTTTCTTTCTTTCCGTTTGAGCGACGTGATGTGGCTGGGAGGGGAGAAGGAAAGGAAACGTGTCATGTGGCTGGCTGTGTGTGGAGCTGCTTCGTTTGTGTTTGTTATTGTGTGTCTTTGTATCGATCGCGACGGAGATGGCGGGCTGTGTGTTGTTGTGCGAGAGAGGCGGTAATTATTTGCTTGCGTGGTTTGGCTCTGTGTGTTTGCGGCGGCGTTGGGGTTTCCGAGGCAAGGCGTGTGGGCATAGGCGGCCGGATCAGCTGTTTCGTTCGTGTCGACGGCCGTTGCGCGCGGGAGTGGAGGGCGGCGTGTGTCGACACGCCTCCCTTTAACAATGGTCATTATTGCTGCCGTTGTCGTTTGGAAGGCGACTCTGCGACCGTGCAAAATGTGTGTGTGTGTGTGTGTGTGTGTGTGTGTGTGTGTGTGCGGGCTGTGTGGACGACAAGATGGCGGACGTGCGCCGGCGGCGGCTGTGCTGTGAAAGTGCAAAGTTGAAACAAAACAAGGTGCGGCGAGGACGACTGAAATTTTGCTTTGGACGTAGGTTTGTGTGGTGGCCCTGAAAAGGGCCGATTGTTGTGGGCCGGGCCGAGCCGAGCCGGCAAAGCGCGTTGCGTGCAGGGGAGCACGCGGCGCTGCGATTGCCTGGCCTCCTTTAGGCCTTCTTCTCGGTCTTCTTTGGCAGCAGGACGGCCTGGATGTTGGGTAGGACACCACCCTGTGCGATGGTGACGCCCGACAGGAGCTTGTTGAGCTCCTCGTCGTTGCGGATGGCAAGCTGCAGGTGGCGCGGGATGATGCGCGTCTTCTTGTTGTCGCGGGCCGCGTTTCCGGCCAGCTCGAGCACCTCAGCCGCGAGGTACTCCATGACGGCGGCGAGGTAGACGGGCGCCCCGGCGCCGACGCGCTCTGCGTAGTTTCCCTTGCGCAGGAGGCGGTGGATTCTGCCGACCGGGAACTGGAGCCCAGCCCTGCTTGAGCGGGACTTTGACTTGCCCTTGACTTTGCCTCCCTTTCCGCGTCCGGACATGGCGATGGGCTAGCGACGGTGCACACGAGAAGGAAACGAAAACGACCGGTGCGAGCGGCAGCGAGTCGAGCAGCGGAGTGCGTGCCGGCGCAGCCGGGGTGGGGGTGCTTTATGGGCTCGGGTGCGGCGGCCGGTTGCGCGCGCGCCCCATTGGTCGGCGGCCGCAACAGGGCGAGCTGGTAAAGGTGCGGCGGCGGCTGGCGGCGGGTGCCACTGTGTGGGGAGACGCTGACTAGAGCGGAGCGCTTGCTACTGGTGTTGCTGCTGCCGCCGTACGTTGGTTCGAGATGCCGCCCAAGACTAGCGGGAAGGCCGCCAAGAAGGCTGGCAAGGCGCAGAAGAACATTTCGAAGGGCGACAAGAAGAAGAAGCGCAAGAGGAAGGAGAGCTATGCCATCTACATCTACAAGGTGCTGAAGCAGGTGCACCCTGACACGGGCATCTCGTCGAAGGCGATGAGCATCATGAACAGCTTCGTGAACGACATTTTCGAGCGCATTGCGGCCGAGGCTTCTCGCCTGGCGCACTACAACAAGCGCTCGACCATCACGTCCCGCGAGATCCAGACCGCTGTGCGGCTGTTGCTGCCTGGCGAGCTGGCCAAGCACGCCGTGAGCGAGGGCACGAAGGCGGTGACCAAGTACACGAGCTCCAAGTAAGGAGGTGGCTCTGGAACGGAAGGAAGGATGGAGAGAGAATGCTCCTCCGTTGCGAGAGCGGCAAAACGGCCCTTTTCAGGGCCACCAACTTGCCTTTTGCGGGAAGGGCGGAATTGTTGTTGTTGTTTGTGTGGACGGCTGTGATGTATGTGTGCATTTTGATTGTGGGTGGGGGGGCGCGTCAAAGCGTGTTGCGCGGGGTACGGCCACGAGGTTGGTCGCCGTGGCGTGGAATGGTGGCACGCCTCGTTGGCGTGGTTTTTGACCCATTTGGTGTTGTTGGTGTGTGTGTTACCTGTCTGCGAGGGGGGACAGTGCGATCGCCGACTTTTGTGTCACCGTAACGACGGCCGTTTGCGGGTTTGTTTTTTGCACATCATACATGGCGAGGGTGAAATGTGAAATGTTGTTTTTTTTTTGTGGTTTTTGTTTGCCGCCCACTATTCCCTTTGCTGTACGCCGAGTTTGACAATGGTGCGACGTAACTGCAGCGTGGAGGTGTGTGAGTGACGTTGAAATGAACGTGCCATGAAGACGCATTGTTGTTGCATTGTACTGTACGTGTACGGCGACACGCACGATGATGTACCATTCGACTCTGATTTTTGATAGCCGTGTCTGACTGATTGCGTACGACGCACGCACACCGATGTCGTCATTCAAGATGCACGCGTGTCCAGTGCAGTACAGTAAGCGCGACGCTAGACGACGGCGGCGGCGGCGGCGGCCGTTTTTGGCGAATGTCTGTACACGTGTTTGTCTGTGTCCATCCGGTATGTATTTGTTTGTTTGAAAGTGTTTTGTGTGTCGGTGACGTGGTCCGATCCGTCGCCCCCCTGAGTAACTGTCGATCGGCGCGATAGACCGGCGTCACGCAACTGAACCGAAGTCGTGGGCACACCCGTCATACTGTTGTACACCGTCGCGCTGAGAACGGTAACGACAGGTTGACTTTGATCGGTCGAATGTCTGGGCAGAACGTGAGGAAGGAGGCAAGAGTGCAGGAGGAAAGGACAGAGGGGGGGGGGGCAAAAGAGAGAGGAAGGGAAAAAGGGGAGAAACGCATTCGTAGAGCAACGGAACGTTCCCGTGTCGGAGGCGTATTGGAGCCGCACTGAAATGCGTTTAACGGCGGCGCGGCTGCAAGTGTCTGCCGTGGTGAACGTTACCTTTGACGGCTGCATTGGCCTTTGCTTTTTGCTTTTGCTTTCGCTTTCGCTTTCCCGGTTGTACGTAACGTTTGTTGGTATGGTTGGTTCTGAGGAAGAGTGTGTGACAGTGCCGTGCCGTCCATGTTCGTGTGCCCTCCCATTGTGTGTATGCTATTGTCTGTGTACTTGAATGATGTATGTAGGTGTTAGTGGACGTGTTTTACCAGTGGGGGGAAATGGATCGTCGATAGTTGGCGTCACTCTGTCACGGTCGAGATGACGCACCCTCCGTACAGAAAGGTGTCGGGAAAGTGTGTGTGTGTGTGTGTGTGTGTGTGTGTGTGTGTGTGTGTGTGTGTGTGTGTGTGCGTGCGTGCGTCCGTGAATTGGCAGTGTTTGGAGGTGGGCGTGCCCTGCATGTGGCCCGGAAGGCTGTTCGTTTGGCGGTAGTGTTGTGTGGACAGGGGAGGGGCATGCGTAACGCTGCTGGCATGGCATTTCGGGAGATGGGAGGGGGCAAACGAGGAAACGAGGAGCGGCGGCCAAAGACGGGACGGGGAGGGGCGCGGTGTGGGTGGCTTGCGCCTGTGCTCGGCGTTGTGGTTTGTGCAAAAGAGGAGGAGAAAAACAATGAGTTGCCAGGGAGGGGAGCGGTGTTGTGTTGTGGTTGTCGTGGTGTAGCCGCAGACGCGGCTGTCAGTGAACGTGGCGAGACGGACGGATGCGCGGAGGGGCGGGGGCGGCGCATTTCGCCGGTGCCGTGCCGTGCCGTGCCATGCCATGCCTGAAAGCCGCGTGGTCGCTGTGTTGTTGGTGGCGTGGGGGCGAGGAGAGTACCGTACGGGTGTGCTTGTGCGCCGGAAATGGCACACTGCGCCTGCCCGTCTTGGAGGCTGATGGCTGTGGTGTGGAAATGGGGCGCGGTGATGTTGAAGCAGTTGAAGAACAGAAAAGAAACCAAGAAGAAAACGGAAGGCGTGATGCGGCGGTGGTGGTGAGAGCGGGAAAAACAAAACAAAACAAAAAAAAAGAAAGAAAAAAAAACAACAAGAAAAAAGAAGGAAAAACAACAAGAAACAAAAAAAGAAAACAAAAAGTCTATCAATATTAAAATGTAAATGGAAATGGAAATGGAAATGGACCCAGGTATAACCTCCCTGCACAAATAGCAGAGAGTCCGATGATAATAAAAATGTGCCAGAATGTTAACGTCCCTACAAAACAAACCCAACGATAATATTAATGAAAGAATGAACCGTATGTAACATTGCAACAGACATAATGGAACCTGATAAATTGTATAAGGGCAGCAGCGTTGACCTTTGGCCCTGTATTCAGAATAAAAAGAGCCAAAGATCGTTACCCCAATGAAAAAGACACTGAAACACGTATGTAACATAGCAGCGATGGCGAGACATTGTAGCATCTGTGACCAGAGAGTTTGCGCTGGACCGCGCGAGTGTTGCGAGCGGTTCTCAGTCAGTCAGTCAGTCAGTCAGTCAGTCAGTCAGTCGTTGCGAGTCTGTAGCTCTGTCTAGTTGAGGGCTGTACTCTGTCAGTAGTCGTCGCGTGCAGTACGCTAATAGTCGTCATGCAGAGCGGTCGGTCAGTAGTAGCAGCCGAGTGCGGTTGTGTGATGTAGGCGGTCGGCAACACTGGTCAAGATGGTGAAGGAGGTATACTGTTAATTAATATAATCATTAGATAATGAAAAATTATATTTATTGTAATTAATTCTCCAACAAGTTCCCCAAAAATAATTTTTATTTCAAAAGCATTTTTCAAAAATGTAATGTTTTATTGAACTAAAGAGTTCGTTGCACTTCCCATTTCATTCCACTTCTTTGAAGAAAAATTTCACTAAAATCACAAAAAAAGAGAATATTATTATTTGCAATGCAGTTCCTCCAAGCGCTGCGCAACAACAAGAGCAGAAATGTGACATCCATTTATTCTGAGGTAAGACTTTAATTCTGATTGTTTTGCACAGGGCCAAAGACCGATATTTCGGCTCAATTGAAGTTTCTTGTCACTGAACGGACTTTAAATGTTGTGAAGAATTTATATTTGAGTCGGATTGCGAATTTCACATTTTTGTTGCCATTTTCAATACCTCTCATTGTGGGCGAGGTTACAATTAGCGCAATGTCCATTAGCATCCGTAAATAACATTGTCCATTATTTTAAATTTTGCGGGGAGGTTACAACACACAAAAAAAAAAAAAAAAACAAAAAAGTTGCATTTATATCCGCTCCTCAATTGTAGATACCCCTTACACAGCTGTGTGCAATGAATGAGTGCTGGCTGGTAATTAATTGCACTCCTTGGAGGGAAATGCCATAGGAAGTAGTCTTTAAAAAGTGAATGTTTTTCGTTAAAAGACAAAAGTTGCTTTAGAAAAAAGTAATAGTGGGGCTTTTGTTGTTGAACAAAATAAGTACAATGAACATACGTTATCAGATTTGCGCAATGCAGCTTCACACTACCTTTTGATTATAACACAATATACTATACATCGTCCCGAACCGTGACCAGAGTCGCGAGACGAGCAGAGCACGCCGCCGACGCCCGCTCAGTACAACCGTCCACCCGCTACTACTGTCGACCGACTACTACCTCTCCCGACTCGCGCTACAATATATATAACAACTGTTCCTGGCGACCCGGTGCGTGCCACTACTGTCGTCTGGCGCGGTCCAAGCGCCGACTAGCAACGATAAATAACTCTCTGGTCAGACAGAGATGCTGTCATGCCTCGCCATCGCTCTGGTAACGAATACATACGTGTTGCAGCGTGCGTACCACCGGAACACGCAGTGGCGGAGCCAAAGACTGTGTTGTCGAGGTCGAGTGCGAGCGGGAAGAGAGGCAGCGTCGGCACGGAGATGCAAGCGAGCGAGACGCACGGGGGCTGCGGCGTGGCGCGTTTGCGGTCGGCGCCTTTGGTGGCAACGGCCGGGACAAGCAGCGGTGTATGGTGTGGTGCGGGGCGGACAGGGGCGGCGGTGGACGGGGAGGAGGCGGCGCGACGACGGCATGGGGGCGAAAACGGGACGGGGGACGGCGGATGTTGAGAGGCGTCACGCGCGGACAGGACACAGGACACAGACACAGAGACACACAGATTGGAAAGGGAGGGTGCGCGGTAGTAGTTGGGAATGTGCGTACCGTGCGGGATGGGAGTGGGCGAGGAACACGGTCGTGGCCCCTGTTTGTGGGTGCGTGTGATGACGTCGGTGTGTTGTGGGAAGGGAAGGTGCTGTGGCGGCGGCGCGTAATGGGCGTAGGCCGAAAAGAGAAAGGAACGTGGGCAGTGTGTTGGCAAGCGTCGGTTCGACTGCGACGTTGATGGGCAGGGCAAGGTTAATGGTGGTAGGAGTAGGCGTGTGGGCGCAAAAAATCTGCCGCTGCAGGCGGTGCCGTAACCGCCATGGGGCGGGAAGGAGAGAGGGCCAAAGAAAGAAAGAAAGAAGAAAACAAAATAAAAAAAAAAAAGGAGGGGGGGGGGGGCGAAAGGAAGGCAGGAAGGACAAGAGGCGAGGCGACGGCTTGCTTTGTGTATCGGTCGGTCTCTGGCTATGCTTCGTTTTCTGCAGCAGGGTCGGTGCGCGGCGTGGCTCGCGGCAGTGGGAACGCCTGGCGGCTGGACGGCCAGCAATGCGGTTGGATGGGCGGCCACAGCACCGCACCTGTGCCCGAGGAGGAGACGCTGGCGGCGGGCCCTGAGGTGAGGCCGGCTCGGCTCGGCTGGGGCTGTGGATGTGTAGGTGTGCGCCGCTGCTGCAACAACGAGTAAAACGCGAGAAGAAGGGATGGCGGTAGAGAGAAAAAAAAAAAAAAGGTCGTGTTGTGTTGATGCGCAGGCAGACGCGTACAGAGAGACGAGCCCGGTCTGCAGCAGGGTGTGGCCGTGCCGAGTGCAGAGCAGCGGCGGCTCGGTTCGGTTCGGTTCGGCCCGGCGGGCCGCGCTGTTGTCGCGGACGTGAGCGCCCCCTGGCGGGTGGCCGGAGGCGGCGCGGCGTGTTGGACGTGTGGCTGGTGGCAGTGCACAATTTGCGAGTGGCTGGCGGTGTGGCGTGGCGGTTGGCGCGTCGGGCGGCGGAGAGGGAGAGAGAGGAGAGGTATGTGTTGCGGGCGCCCTTTGCTGCGCTGCGTCGTTGCGTGTGCCGTACAGGGCGGGCGCTTGTCGACTGTGTGGGCGGTGTGGCGAATTGGCGTGAAACGGCTGCCGAGAGGTGTGTGGTAGCGAGCCGGTCGGTGTCAGTGCGAAGGGGAATGTGCGTGCGTTTGGCGGTTTCGGTGTGCTTTTTGCGGCGTGAGAGTGGGAATTAGTGGGGCCGGCTGTTGTGTTTGTTCCTTGTGTCTTGTGTCGTGTAGGTAGCTTGATGGCAACGTGGAAGGACGCCGGTTTCGTTTCGAGCCTTGCGTGTGGTTGTCGACGTTGACTGGTTGGCGTGTGCCGATGCACGTGCATGTGTGGGTCGCGAGTGCGTTTTTGGCTGGCTGTGTGTGTGTGTGTGTTTTGGGGGGGAAGGGGGAGGCGGTGGTGAAAGTGCAGTCGTTGCCACGGGCGTCGTCGGGTCGGGTGGGGCTGGGGCTGTGCGTCGTGGCGGAAAGGTGGTAGGTTGCGGGAAGCGAGCCCGTCGTTGACGGTGTCGCGTGAGTTGTGAATCGAGTGGGGCGCGGGGCGCGGGGCGCGGGACAGGAGCAGCGTGCCGCTGCGTCGTGGTCGTCAGCAGAGGCTGTGCGTGTGCTTGTCCTTTTTGTGGGCGGTTCGTGCGAGGCGTTTTTGTTTTGTGTTGCCCTAGTTGTTAGTTTATTTTGTTTGTGTTTGTTATTTTGAGACGACGACTGGTTGGTGGCGTGCGCGCGAAGTGGCGGTGTGCGCTTCCCGTGTCGTTTGTGTTGTTTTTTTTTTGTTTTTGTTTTTGTGTGTTTTTTTTTGCACTGGGCCCCGGGGGGTGGGTGGGTGCGTGCGTGTGTGTCGATTGCCGGCTGGCGAAAGGTGCGCCATCGGCGGGGTGGGTCGCCGGCACGAGTAGAGGCGGCGGCGTTGTTGCTGTTGTTGTGTGGTGTTTGTTTTGTTCGGCTGTGTCGGCGAGCTGTGTTGCGGTGCGTGTGAATGGTGGTGCAAAAGTGCTGGCGTTGGGGCTGCGACTGCGACGGCGGCGAGCCGCGGGCGCGCATGATAGTGATGTTGTGAACAGCGGCTGTGTACGGTAGTGGTGTTGTTGTAGCACGACGTGCATCCGGGCCGGCGCGGAAAGCGCAGTTGCGGGCGGTTGCCCTTCGGTGCCAGCCATGTCGCGTGAGCGGCGGGTTGCTGTGGTGTCGACACGTGGTGCTCTGGGTTGTTGTGTGGTGCCCTTTGGCCGGTGGGGGTGGTTCGCGTGCGTCTCGTTCGCGCTCGGTATCTGGTCGTGGTCGTGCTGCTCCCCCGTCTGTCGGCGGTTTTCGACGTCGTCTGTACGTTTTTGTCCGTTTGCGGCGGTGCCTGCCGACGTCGTCCCGTCGCGACCTTTCAACCGAAAGTGTGGCGCCCGAAGGTGAACGAACGTAACCCTGACCTCGGCGCTTTACGCTGAGCCGAGCGAACCGAACCGAACCTAACCTGTGGTGTGGTGAGGTGAGCTCAGCCTGTGAGCCCCAAACGTCTACGTAAGGTAAGCTGTCCGGCGGCTCACGCCTCACGTTTTGAACGCTTTTTTAACCTACGTTTGACGCTTCTTAACCTAGCACTGACCCCTTAACCTAACGTGTAACGTAACCTAACGTAACCTAACCTAACCTAACCTCTGACGCCTGACGTGTTTGAATGCTTAACCTAAGTTTGACGCTTAACCTAACCCAAGTCCCCTTAACCTAACCCACGTCCACCTAACCTAACCGAACCTAACCTAGACGTGTAAACGTAATGTGTAACGCGCAACGTGTAAGGTCGGCTGTCGTGTGTGCTGACGGCAGATTGGGTTGGTCTGTAGATTCGGATTGCGGTTTGCCTCGGTCGAGGGGTTGGGTCGGAAGCGGCGAGGGGCGGCGGCGCCTGTTGCGCAGGCGGCGTCCGTTTGCGGCGGGCAATTGTTGAGAAACGGCTGTGAATGTTGGCGGGCGAGAGGAGGAGGACGGCGCGCGATGTGGCCCGACGGCTGCGGGCCGATCGGGAAACGGCGGGAGGGCGACGGAAGGCGATGGGGCGGCGGAGGCGCGTTTGCACGGCCGTCATCGCCGCACGCCTCGGCTTGTGTGGCTGTGGCGCCGGCCGCGCTGGCCGGGCTGCCGCGGCGACGGTGTGGGAGTTTTGCCGAAGGTTTGGCCATTGTGGCGGGTCGTCGGCTGGGGCTGTGGGGGCGGCATTTGGGCGGGGGCGGCGATTCTCGGCGGGCCGACCCAGGCTGTAGCGCGCGGTAGCTGCAGTTTGGCCGTGGTTTGCGGCGCTGCCGTGGCGACTGGTTGGCGACTGTGGTGTGGCTGTGTGTAGCCCCATCCTCGGTGGTTTGAAAGGCGCGGGCGGTTGTGGCGCAGCTTTGGGGCTGCTCCGCACAGGCTGTCGGACGTTGGGCGGTAGCAAGCGCGGGAGGCGCGGCGCGGCGGCGCGCAGAGTGGCGGCCGCTCTCTCGGCCGTCCGCGCCCGCCCGCGACACTGGCTGGGCCCTTGTGATTCTCTGCTCTGCTCTGCCGTGCTGTGCTGTGCTTGCGTGCCTGCCGTCCCGCTCGCTCTCGCTCTCGCTCTCGCTGTGTGTTACGCGCGTCGTCGAAATGGCAGATCAGGCGGCTACGAACGAGACTGCTGCGGCACCCGCCGCCACCGGCACTACGAAGAAGGCCAAGTCTGCGTCGTCTGCGAAGAAGCCGCGCGCCAAGCCTGCGCACCCGCGCACCTCTGAGATGGTGACGGCCGCCATCAAGAGTCTGAAGGAGCGCGGCGGGTCGTCGCTGCAGGCGATCAAGAAGTACATAGCCGCGCACTACAAGCTGGACGCGGAGAAGCTGGCGCCGTTTATCAAGAAGTACCTCAAGTCGGCCGTCGTGGCGGGCGAGCTGGTGCAGACGAAGGGGAAGGGCGCGTCCGGCTCGTTCAAGCTTGCCGGCGCCGGCGGCGGGGGGGCGGCCGAGGGCGGCAAGGCTCGTGCTGGCGGTGCCAAGAAGAAGCGCGCCGCTCCGGCCAGCAAGGAGAAGAAGGGCGCCCGTGCGGCCGGCGCAAAGAAGGCTGGTGGCGTGAAGGCGGCGACCGGTCGGAAGGCGGGCGCCGCCAAGAAGGCGTCTGCGGCGTCGGCCGCTCCCGCGGGTGCGAAGAAGGCGGCTGCGGCCAAGCCGGCCAAGGCCAAGTCGCCGTCGAAGGCGAAGAAGGCCGCCAAGGTTCCGACGAAGAAGCCGAAGGCGCCGCGCCCGAAGAAGGCGACGACGCCGTCTAAGGCGAAGGCTTCGCCCAAGAAGAAGAAGTAGAGTAGAGTAGAGGAGAAAGAGATGGGAAAGGAAGGGTTTGGCGCTTGACCCCGTCGTCCCCACCCCCCGTCGTCGTCTAGTGGCGCGCAAGAGACGCGCGGCCCAAAACGGCCCTTCTCAGGGCCATCAAAGCACGTCGGGGAAGGTTTTGATTGTCGTGTTGCGTTTGGTGTGGGTGTCTGTCTGTATGCCCGTGGGGATGCTGTTTGCGTGCCGTGGTGGTTTGATTGCGGGGGTCGGTGGCGGGTGTGGGCGGCGGTAGCGGTAAGCGGTGTTGTTGTTGTCGTGGTTGATTGTCGCCGTGTTTGTGGCGGCGGCCGACGGTTGGTTTTCTGTCACGTTGTTTTGTTTGAATACGTTGGTTGGCTTGCCTGCGTTCGTTCTTCTCGGATGTGTGTCTTGTCTAGTCGTGTCTGGTCTTTGTTTTGTTTCTTTGTGTGTGTTATGTTTTGCAACGGGGGGCACGTTGAGATGTGGAAGGAGTCGGCGGGGATTTCGGTGGCGTGTAGAGCGAGCGAGCGCGCCTGCCTGGCCGTTGGCCGTCGGAGTGGAGTGCGGGTTTTTTTTGTTTTCGAAACGAAAGCGGCGGCCGGCCAGCCACCCGTGCGGTGTGACGTCGGCCGTTGGGTATTGTGCGCTTTGAGCGCCGGGGAGGGATGATGTGTGATTGTTGCGCGCTGCTAGCAGGCAGGCAGAGTGAGCGGGTGTGTGTGGCGGACGGACGGGAAGTGGTGGTTTTTGTTTTTGGGTTGCGGGGCGAGAGGCAGGCGACCGACAAAGTTTGCTCGCGACGGAGAGATGTTAGTGGCCCTGAAAAGGGCCGTTTTTGTTTGTGCGGTGCGGTGCCGCGGCGCGGTTTAGGCGCGCTCGCCGCGGATGCGGCGCGCGAGCTGGATGTCCTTGGGCATGATGGTGACGCGCTTGGCGTGGATTGCGCACAGGTTGGTGTCTTCGAAGAGGCCGACGAGGTAGGCCTCGCTGGCCTCCTGCAGGGCCATGACTGCGGAGCTCTGGAAGCGCAGGTCGGTCTTGAAGTCCTGGGCGATCTCGCGCACTAGGCGCTGGAATGGCAGCTTGCGGATGAGCAGCTCTGTGCTCTTCTGGTAGCGCCTGATTTCTCGCAGGGCGACGGTGCCCGGCCTGTAGCGGTGGGGCTTCTTGACGCCTCCGGTGGCGGGCGCGCTCTTCCTCGCCGCCTTGGTGGCGAGCTGTTTGCGCGGCGCCTTTCCGCCGGTGGACTTGCGGGCCGTTTGCTTTGTGCGGGCCATGGCGGTAGCGTTGGCGGTAGCGGAGCGGCGTGCGTGGAGGTTAGGTGCGGCGCGGCGTCCGGTGCTGCCTTGACAACGGGCCCGCGCGCCTCCGTGCTGCGCTTATATGCCCTCGGTTGCGCGTGGTGGGGGGAGGGCGGGCCAGAGTCTATATAGGGGGGCGGCGGGCGCGCTGGGCGCAGACCGTAGCCGACTCGCCAGCCGCTGCAGCTGCTGTTTGTGCACGTTTTGCTTTGCCCGAGGAAGGAAGGATGACAGGCCGCGGCAAGGGAGGAAAGGGGCTCGGCAAGGGTGGCGCCAAGCGGCACCGCAAGGTGTTGCGCGACAACATCCAGGGCATCACGAAGCCCGCCATCCGCCGCCTGGCTCGCAGGGGCGGCGTGAAGCGCATCTCTGGTCTGATCTACGAGGAGACCCGCGGGGTGCTGAAGGTGTTCCTGGAGAACGTGATCCGCGACGCGGTGACGTACACTGAGCACGCCAAGCGCAAGACTGTGACGGCCATGGACGTGGTGTACGCCCTGAAGAGGCAGGGGCGCACCCTGTACGGTTTCGGCGGTTAGGCTGCGTCGCAGCGGGCGCTGGCCTTCCCGCGGCCGTGCTTGTGGGTGGGAGAGACTAGAAAACGGCCCTTTTCAGGGCCACCACACTGTTCGGAAGTTGAAAAGTGCGAAAGAGTCTGTGTTGTTGTTGTTGTTGTTGCTGCGTGTGTGTGCGCTGTGTTGTTCGTTTGTTTGTTTGTTTGTTTGTTTGTTTGTTTCTTTCTTTCTTTCCGTTTGAGCGACGTGATGTGGCTGGGAGGGGAGAAGGAAAGGAAACGTGTCATGTGGCTGGCTGTGTGTGGAGCTGCTTCGTTTGTGTTTGTTATTGTGTGTCTTTGTATCGATCGCGACGGAGATGGCGGGCTGTGTGTTGTTGTGCGAGAGAGGCGGTAATTATTTGCTTGCGTGGTTTGGCTCTGTGTGTTTGCGGCGGCGTTGGGGTTTCCGAGGCAAGGCGTGTGGGCATAGGCGGCCGGATCAGCTGTTTCGTTCGTGTCGACGGCCGTTGCGCGCGGGAGTGGAGGGCGGTGTGTCGACACGCCTCCCTTTAACAATGGTCATTATTGCTGCCGTTGTCGTTTGGAAGGCGACTCTGCGACCGTGCAAAATGTGTGTGTGTGTGTGTGTGTGTGTGTGTGTGTGTGTGTGTGCGGGCTGTGTGGACGACAAGATGGCGGACGTGCGCCGGCGGCGGCTGTGCTGTGAAAGTGCAAAGTTGAAACAAAACAAGGTGCGGCGAGGACGACTGAAATTTTGCTTTGGACGTAGGTTTGTGTGGTGGCCCTGAAAAGGGCCGATTGTTGTGGGCCGGGCCGAGCCGAGCCGGCAAAGCGCGTTGCGTGCAGGGGAGCACGCGGCGCTGCGATTGCCTGGCCTCCTTTAGGCCTTCTTCTCGGTCTTCTTTGGCAGCAGGACGGCCTGGATGTTGGGTAGGACACCACCCTGTGCGATGGTGACGCCCGACAGGAGCTTGTTGAGCTCCTCGTCGTTGCGGATGGCAAGCTGCAGGTGGCGCGGGATGATGCGCGTCTTCTTGTTGTCGCGGGCCGCGTTTCCGGCCAGCTCGAGCACCTCAGCCGCGAGGTACTCCATGACGGCGGCGAGGTAGACGGGCGCCCCGGCGCCGACGCGCTCTGCGTAGTTTCCCTTGCGCAGGAGGCGGTGGATTCTGCCGACCGGGAACTGGAGCCCAGCCCTGCTTGAGCGGGACTTTGACTTGCCCTTGACTTTGCCTCCCTTTCCGCGTCCGGACATGGCGATGGGCTAGCGACGGTGCACACGAGAAGGAAACGAAAACGACCGGTGCGAGCGGCAGCGAGTCGAGCAGCGGAGTGCGTGCCGGCGCAGCCGGGGTGGGGGTGCTTTATGGGCTCGGGTGCGGCGGCCGGTTGCGCGCGCGCCCCATTGGTCGGCGGCCGCAACAGGGCGAGCTGGTAAAGGTGCGGCGGCGGCTGGCGGCGGGTGCCACCGAGCTCGCACTCCGCGCTGAACGGAGCTTCCTGCTACCTGGCGCGCGTGTGCTTGCCGCCGCCTTTGTCCGCTCGCTGCCTTTGTCTGCGCTGCCGCGCTGAGGCGCGCCGACTGTTCCGACCACGTGGGTGAGAAGAAGACGACGTTTCGACGTGGCTTGCGCCTCGCATGCGAGTGCGTAAGTCAGCAAAATTGTCGTGTTCACGAATTGCTCTGTTCATGATGCTCATCGCGGTAGGATGATTCTGGGTTAGCCAGACTCTAGTTGTTAGCTAGGGATTTTGTGTGCCAGGGCCCCCTTCACGTGGGACCAGCCCGCGTACACCGAGGCAAAGTCAGATCAAAATTCCAGAAAGAGCATCTACCACCCTTCCGACTTACTACCTTTCCGCCGCGGAATTCCTCGCGAATTCCACGGCCGATAGGGCCACCCCAACCCACTCAGACCATCCCCCACTCCCCCCCCACTCACTCACACTCACACCACATGACACACACACACACACGAAAGGTAGGGAGAGGGAGAAAATGAGGTCAGAAATAAAACGCAAGGCACCTGTCGAAAACCAGTTTTCCGACGGCGCTGGTACTTCCGACGGCAATTCAGCGCCGAAACGGAAAGTCTCAGAGGTCACACTGCAAGAGACGCCAGAACTAGACCCAGCTGACGTGGCTCTACCAGAAGATTCCGAAATGGATGAGGAAACAGTTCCTAACGTCCCGACATCCAACAGGTTCGCTGCCCTTCAGGGTGAGGCATCAGACAGCAGTCAAACTCCGCAAACAACAAAACCAGTAAAACCTCTGGTTCCACCCATAGTGGTGTTCAATACCACAAACTACATCGACATTCTACGTAATATCAGACCCAAAATGAAGGGCAACCTTCGTTCAAAATCCTCAAAAGAGAAAATCTCATACTACTTCACAGAAGCAGAGGACTACCACCTCCTCTACAAGCTACTAACTGAGGAGAAAATCCCGTTCTATACACATGAACTGAATCCCATCAAGCCCTTAAAGGTGGTCATCTATGGGCTCCTGATCAATATGGCCCCCTCTATGATCCACGAATGCCTCACTGCACTAAACCTCCCCGTCCACAGGGTTGCACAGATGTCTGAACCCACTGACGACGGAACCAGACGACCAAAAGCGCAGTTCATGGTAGAACTAGACAACACAGAAGAAGGGAAAAGGATCTACAAACTCCACTCATTGCTACACCTCGGGATAACAGTCAGATCCTACAGAGCCCCAAGAGGCCCAGCGCAATGTCACAATTGCCAACAGTTTTATCATGGCTCCAGGTGCTGCAAGCTGCCACCGCGCTGCGTAAAATGCGGAGCAAATCACCCAACAGCAGAGTGCAAGAAAGCACTCAAAACTCCGCCAAAATGTGCAAACTGCGGTGGGGCGCACACCGCCAGCTACCGTAAATGCCCAAAATTCCTCGAACTGCTGGCAGACTGGAATACACGAAGGCAAAGAACTCAGACCTCAGTACAACAGAAACCTGAATTCCGACCAGAACCAAAACAGTTCCCAGGACTGAGAACCCCAAGGAAAACATGGTCTAACACTGCTGCCTCAACATCACAGGCCTTCCAGCAGCCACAACAACAACAAACCTCAGATGCTGCCCCCCCCTCAGGATTTGGTGACGACGTGAAGACGCTTCTTGGCCTCATCTCACAAGTCAACATCAGAAAGGTGGTGACCACTGTCCAAAAGACAATAGCCGAAATCAGACAGGCTCCAGATGCCTTTTCAAAAATTAGCATACTGTTTACAGCAGCAATAGATTTCTTCTATGGCTCAGATTAATAACACAAAACCCTTCAATATTATAACATGGAACGCCAATGGCGTTCTACCACAACGTCGGATATTGGAAGAATTCTTAGATACCAACAGAGTAGACGTAGCACTTATCACAGAGACCCACCTCACCCCAGAACAACGAATCAAAATACGAAACTACATCACCTACAGAAATGACCGTGTTAATCGCCCCGGCGGGGGCACGGCCATATTAATAAAACACAGGATCACCCACAGAAGGTTGAACACCCCCAACCTCGCGAGAGCAGAAGCCACAGCCATAGAACTAGACATACAAGGCAGGACAGTAGTGCTGGCGGCAATCTATAACCCACCAGCAGGAGCACGGATAGTACCAGCAGACCTGCAAGCCCTCTTAGACCTAGGACGCACTGCAATACTTGGGGGTGATTGGAACTCCAAGCACCCTTCCTGGAACAGCAGGACCACCAACAGGAATGGTCAGATCCTCCACAACTTCCTACAAGGTACGAGAGACGTAATTGTTGCGGCTCCTGACACCCCAACCCACTTCCACTACAACCACCAACTCCGCCCCGACGTCCTTGACTTTTTTCTCGTCAAGAATATACCCTGGAACCTCTCCCTCTCCGTAATAAACGACCTAGACTCCGATCACAATCCTGTCTTCCTCTCCCTAAATGCCAATGCCCAACAGCAGGATCCCTGGCGAACCATCAAATCATCATACACCAACTGGGATCGCTTCAACGCCCTTCTTGTAAACAACACCCCAGATAACCCCAACCTAAACAGTAAAGCAGCAGTAAATCAGGCTATACAATCACTCACAGAAGCCATCACGGAATGCAGCCGAAAAGCTACAACTACCATCACCCACCAAACCTCTAGATCCACCCTCCCGCAACAATTACAAAACCTCCTAGCAGACAAACGCTACTTCAGGAAGAGATGGCAGGACTACCGCGACCCAGCTGACCGACGTCGTGCAGACCAACTCAGCCGCCAAATAAGGAGAGAACTACAACAGCACAAAAACCAGAAGTGGGATGAAACACTGCAGGAAGCTGAGGGGAACCCAGAGAAGTTCTGGCGCATCACTAAAGCCAGGAAATCCCCTCGAACTGCAAATAAGCCCCTGCATGGACTGAACGGACTGGTCTACGACTCCCAGGGCAAGGCAGAGGTTATGGCCGAAACCTTAGAACGCCAGTTCACCACCTCAGAAACCGACGACGCAGAAGCGGACGAACATGAGGAAAGAACAATCAGAAGTGTAACCAGAGGCCTCAGGGCCCCTGTAGCAACCCACTTTCCTGACGTCACTTCCGACGAAATATGTGGACATATCAAAACACTCCACAATAAAAAATCCCCAGGCCCTGACAAAATATCTCCCATGCACCTAAAACACCTACCCCCAATCTCCATCGAACTCCTCACAAACATTTACAACGCCTGCCTCAGACTTCAATACTTTCCCAAGCCGTGGAAAATTGCCAGGGTCATCACTATACCAAAGCCTGGCAAGGACCTCCTTTTCCCCCAAAACTATCGCCCGATCTCCCTCCTAAGCTGTCCTTCAAAAATCCTTGAACGAAT
Organism: Schistocerca piceifrons; assembly: GCF_021461385.2. NCBI lineage: Eukaryota > Metazoa > Arthropoda > Insecta > Orthoptera > Acrididae > Schistocerca > Schistocerca piceifrons. The sequence continues at coordinate 142,426 of NW_025726865.1, read as the reverse complement.
AATCCTCTCACACCTCCAACGCTTCCTCTCCGAACAGAACATCATCATTCCCCAACAGTTTGGCTTCCGTAACAATCATAGTACTGTCCAACAAACGATGAGGCTGGTTGAGCATATATGCAACGCCCGCCAAATCCGCCACAGCACAGGTGCCGTATTCTTAGATATTCAAAAGGCGTTCGACAAGGTATGGCACACAGGGCTAATCTCTAAACTCCTCCACTATCACTGTCCCCTCCATATCATCCACATCCTTCACTCCTTCCTCAGCAACAGGAAATTTTTCGTCGCACTGGACAAGTGTAACAGCCAGTTCCGGCCCATTGCTGCAGGGGTACCCCAAGGCTCCGTCCTGGGTCCGACACTTTATTCAGTATACTCCAATGATATACCACACCAGATGGGGGGGCAGCTAGCCCTTTTTGCAGATGATACGGCGATTTTCCGAAGCAGCTCCAATCTTACGTATATTGCCAGGAAGCTAGAAGAGCACCTGCACGATATCCACAGGTGGGCACTCCGTTGGAAGATCACAATTAACTCAGATAAAACCCAGGCAATACTATTCACGTACAAAAGAATCCCAGACGATGCTACACTGAGCCTCAACGGAACAATAATTCCCTGGAGTCCCAGCGCCAAATACTTAGGCATAACCCTAGACACCAGATTAACGTTCCAAAAGCATGTGGAGCACATATGTAATCGAGGCCAAGGTCTCATTTACAACCTCTACCCGCTCATAAAAGGAAACGGACTACAGATGAAAACGAAACTCAATCTATTCAAAATTTTCATCCAACCAGTCATAACCTACGGTTCAGAGATATGGGCAATCACAGCCGATACACACGTTAAAAGAATCCAAGCACTGCAAAACAGATTCTTACGCATAGCCACTGATGCACCCCGCTTCTTACCCAACACGGACATTTACCTACAACACAATGTCACGAAGATCACACAAATAATCCAGACTCAAGCACAAACATTTTACACACGGACACAAACATCACCCCACGCCCTTATCCAATCCCTCGGTAACATCCCTCCAAACCCAAGATCCAAATTCCCGCGTATGATTACGCAGCGTAACTTCATCCCTTAAAGTTCAACATCAGATCAACACCTCCTCCTTCTTCAACATCAGACATCCAACCACCTCCTTCCTACGAGCTCGAAACCATCATCCATAACCCAACTTCAGAAACAAGGGAAGAGACAACTAGTCCCGGGCCTTGAAGCACAAGGGGTCACGAACCCATCAGACACTCCGGTCGGCGGGTGCCACTGTGTGGGGAGACGCTGACTAGAGCGGAGCGCTTGCTACTGGTGTTGCTGCTGCCGCCGTACGTTGGTTCGAGATGCCGCCCAAGACTAGCGGGAAGGCCGCCAAGAAGGCTGGCAAGGCGCAGAAGAACATTTCGAAGGGCGACAAGAAGAAGAAGCGCAAGAGGAAGGAGAGCTATGCCATCTACATCTACAAGGTGCTGAAGCAGGTGCACCCTGACACGGGCATCTCGTCGAAGGCGATGAGCATCATGAACAGCTTCGTGAACGACATTTTCGAGCGCATTGCGGCCGAGGCTTCTCGCCTGGCGCACTACAACAAGCGCTCGACCATCACGTCCCGCGAGATCCAGACCGCTGTGCGGCTGTTGCTGCCTGGCGAGCTGGCCAAGCACGCCGTGAGCGAGGGCACGAAGGCGGTGACCAAGTACACGAGCTCCAAGTAAGGAGGTGGCTCTGGAACGGAAGGAAGGATGGAGAGAGAATGCTCCTCCGTTGCGAGAGCGGCAAAACGGCCCTTTTCAGGGCCACCAACTTGCCTTTTGCGGGAAGGGCGGAATTGTTGTTGTTGTTTGTGTGGACGGCTGTGATGTATGTGTGCATTTTGATTGTGGGTGGGGGGGCGCGTCAAAGCGTGTTGCGCGGGGTACGGCCACGAGGTTGGTCGCCGTGGCGTGGAATGGTGGCACGCCTCGTTGGCGTGGTTTTTGACCCATTTGGTGTTGTTGGTGTGTGTGTTACCTGTCTGCGAGGGGGGACAGTGCGATCGCCGACTTTTGTGTCACCGTAACGACGGCCGTTTGCGGGTTTGTTTTTTGCACATCATACATGGCGAGGGTGAAATGTGAAATGTTGTTTTTTTTTTGTGGTTTTTGTTTGCCGCCCACTATTCCCTTTGCTGTACGCCGAGTTTGACAATGGTGCGACGTAACTGCAGCGTGGAGGTGTGTGAGTGACGTTGAAATGAACGTGCCATGAAGACGCATTGTTGTTGCATTGTACTGTACGTGTACGGCGACACGCACGATGATGTACCATTCGACTCTGATTTTTGATAGCCGTGTCTGACTGATTGCGTACGACGCACGCACACCGATGTCGTCATTCAAGATGCACGCGTGTCCAGTGCAGTACAGTAAGCGCGACGCTAGACGACGGCGGCGGCGGCGGCGGCCGTTTTTGGCGAATGTCTGTACACGTGTTTGTCTGTGTCCATCCGGTATGTATTTGTTTGTTTGAAAGTGTTTTGTGTGTCGGTGACGTGGTCCGATCCGTCGCCCCCCTGAGTAACTGTCGATCGGCGCGATAGACCGGCGTCACGCAACTGAACCGAAGTCGTGGGCACACCCGTCATACTGTTGTACACCGTCGCGCTGAGAACGGTAACGACAGGTTGACTTTGATCGGTCGAATGTCTGGGCAGAACGTGAGGAAGGAGGCAAGAGTGCAGGAGGAAAGGACAGAGGGGGGGGGGGCAAAAGAGAGAGGAAGGGAAAAAGGGGAGAAACGCATTCGTAGAGCAACGGAACGTTCCCGTGTCGGAGGCGTATTGGAGCCGCACTGAAATGCGTTTAACGGCGGCGCGGCTGCAAGTGTCTGCCGTGGTGAACGTTACCTTTGACGGCTGCATTGGCCTTTGCTTTTTGCTTTTGCTTTCGCTTTCGCTTTCCCGGTTGTACGTAACGTTTGTTGGTATGGTTGGTTCTGAGGAAGAGTGTGTGACAGTGCCGTGCCGTCCATGTTCGTGTGCCCTCCCATTGTGTGTATGCTATTGTCTGTGTACTTGAATGATGTATGTAGGTGTTAGTGGACGTGTTTTACCAGTGGGGGGAAATGGATCGTCGATAGTTGGCGTCACTCTGTCACGGTCGAGATGACGCACCCTCCGTACAGAAAGGTGTCGGGAAAGTGTGTGTGTGTGTGTGTGTGTGTGTGTGTGTGTGTGTGTGTGTGTGTGTGTGTGTGCGTGCGTGCGTCCGTGAATTGGCAGTGTTTGGAGGTGGGCGTGCCCTGCATGTGGCCCGGAAGGCTGTTCGTTTGGCGGTAGTGTTGTGTGGACAGGGGAGGGGCATGCGTAACGCTGCTGGCATGGCATTTCGGGAGATGGGAGGGGGCAAACGAGGAAACGAGGAGCGGCGGCCAAAGACGGGACGGGGAGGGGCGCGGTGTGGGTGGCTTGCGCCTGTGCTCGGCGTTGTGGTTTGTGCAAAAGAGGAGGAGAAAAACAATGAGTTGCCAGGGAGGGGAGCGGTGTTGTGTTGTGGTTGTCGTGGTGTAGCCGCAGACGCGGCTGTCAGTGAACGTGGCGAGACGGACGGATGCGCGGAGGGGCGGGGGCGGCGCATTTCGCCGGTGCCGTGCCGTGCCGTGCCATGCCATGCCTGAAAGCCGCGTGGTCGCTGTGTTGTTGGTGGCGTGGGGGCGAGGAGAGTACCGTACGGGTGTGCTTGTGCGCCGGAAATGGCACACTGCGCCTGCCCGTCTTGGAGGCTGATGGCTGTGGTGTGGAAATGGGGCGCGGTGATGTTGAAGCAGTTGAAGAACAGAAAAGAAACCAAGAAGAAAACGGAAGGCGTGATGCGGCGGTGGTGGTGAGAGCGGGAAAAACAAAACAAAACAAAAAAAAAGAAAGAAAAAAAAACAACAAGAAAAAAGAAGGAAAAACAACAAGAAACAAAAAAAGAAAACAAAAAGTCTATCAATATTAAAATGTAAATGGAAATGGAAATGGAAATGGACCCAGGTATAACCTCCCTGCACAAATAGCAGAGAGTCCGATGATAATAAAAATGTGCCAGAATGTTAACGTCCCTACAAAACAAACCCAACGATAATATTAATGAAAGAATGAACCGTATGTAACATTGCAACAGACATAATGGAACCTGATAAATTGTATAAGGGCAGCAGCGTTGACCTTTGGCCCTGTATTCAGAATAAAAAGAGCCAAAGATCGTTACCCCAATGAAAAAGACACTGAAACACGTATGTAACATAGCAGCGATGGCGAGACATTGTAGCATCTGTGACCAGAGAGTTTGCGCTGGACCGCGCGAGTGTTGCGAGCGGTTCTCAGTCAGTCAGTCAGTCAGTCAGTCAGTCAGTCAGTCGTTGCGAGTCTGTAGCTCTGTCTAGTTGAGGGCTGTACTCTGTCAGTAGTCGTCGCGTGCAGTACGCTAATAGTCGTCATGCAGAGCGGTCGGTCAGTAGTAGCAGCCGAGTGCGGTTGTGTGATGTAGGCGGTCGGCAACACTGGTCAAGATGGTGAAGGAGGTATACTGTTAATTAATATAATCATTAGATAATGAAAAATTATATTTATTGTAATTAATTCTCCAACAAGTTCCCCAAAAATAATTTTTATTTCAAAAGCATTTTTCAAAAATGTAATGTTTTATTGAACTAAAGAGTTCGTTGCACTTCCCATTTCATTCCACTTCTTTGAAGAAAAATTTCACTAAAATCACAAAAAAAGAGAATATTATTATTTGCAATGCAGTTCCTCCAAGCGCTGCGCAACAACAAGAGCAGAAATGTGACATCCATTTATTCTGAGGTAAGACTTTAATTCTGATTGTTTTGCACAGGGCCAAAGACCGATATTTCGGCTCAATTGAAGTTTCTTGTCACTGAACGGACTTTAAATGTTGTGAAGAATTTATATTTGAGTCGGATTGCGAATTTCACATTTTTGTTGCCATTTTCAATACCTCTCATTGTGGGCGAGGTTACAATTAGCGCAATGTCCATTAGCATCCGTAAATAACATTGTCCATTATTTTAAATTTTGCGGGGAGGTTACAACACACAAAAAAAAAAAAAAAAACAAAAAAGTTGCATTTATATCCGCTCCTCAATTGTAGATACCCCTTACACAGCTGTGTGCAATGAATGAGTGCTGGCTGGTAATTAATTGCACTCCTTGGAGGGAAATGCCATAGGAAGTAGTCTTTAAAAAGTGAATGTTTTTCGTTAAAAGACAAAAGTTGCTTTAGAAAAAAGTAATAGTGGGGCTTTTGTTGTTGAACAAAATAAGTACAATGAACATACGTTATCAGATTTGCGCAATGCAGCTTCACACTACCTTTTGATTATAACACAATATACTATACATCGTCCCGAACCGTGACCAGAGTCGCGAGACGAGCAGAGCACGCCGCCGACGCCCGCTCAGTACAACCGTCCACCCGCTACTACTGTCGACCGACTACTACCTCTCCCGACTCGCGCTACAATATATATAACAACTGTTCCTGGCGACCCGGTGCGTGCCACTACTGTCGTCTGGCGCGGTCCAAGCGCCGACTAGCAACGATAAATAACTCTCTGGTCAGACAGAGATGCTGTCATGCCTCGCCATCGCTCTGGTAACGAATACATACGTGTTGCAGCGTGCGTACCACCGGAACACGCAGTGGCGGAGCCAAAGACTGTGTTGTCGAGGTCGAGTGCGAGCGGGAAGAGAGGCAGCGTCGGCACGGAGATGCAAGCGAGCGAGACGCACGGGGGCTGCGGCGTGGCGCGTTTGCGGTCGGCGCCTTTGGTGGCAACGGCCGGGACAAGCAGCGGTGTATGGTGTGGTGCGGGGCGGACAGGGGCGGCGGTGGACGGGGAGGAGGCGGCGCGACGACGGCATGGGGGCGAAAACGGGACGGGGGACGGCGGATGTTGAGAGGCGTCACGCGCGGACAGGACACAGGACACAGACACAGAGACACACAGATTGGAAAGGGAGGGTGCGCGGTAGTAGTTGGGAATGTGCGTACCGTGCGGGATGGGAGTGGGCGAGGAACACGGTCGTGGCCCCTGTTTGTGGGTGCGTGTGATGACGTCGGTGTGTTGTGGGAAGGGAAGGTGCTGTGGCGGCGGCGCGTAATGGGCGTAGGCCGAAAAGAGAAAGGAACGTGGGCAGTGTGTTGGCAAGCGTCGGTTCGACTGCGACGTTGATGGGCAGGGCAAGGTTAATGGTGGTAGGAGTAGGCGTGTGGGCGCAAAAAATCTGCCGCTGCAGGCGGTGCCGTAACCGCCATGGGGCGGGAAGGAGAGAGGGCCAAAGAAAGAAAGAAAGAAGAAAACAAAATAAAAAAAAAAAAGGAGGGGGGGGGGGGCGAAAGGAAGGCAGGAAGGACAAGAGGCGAGGCGACGGCTTGCTTTGTGTATCGGTCGGTCTCTGGCTATGCTTCGTTTTCTGCAGCAGGGTCGGTGCGCGGCGTGGCTCGCGGCAGTGGGAACGCCTGGCGGCTGGACGGCCAGCAATGCGGTTGGATGGGCGGCCACAGCACCGCACCTGTGCCCGAGGAGGAGACGCTGGCGGCGGGCCCTGAGGTGAGGCCGGCTCGGCTCGGCTGGGGCTGTGGATGTGTAGGTGTGCGCCGCTGCTGCAACAACGAGTAAAACGCGAGAAGAAGGGATGGCGGTAGAGAGAAAAAAAAAAAAAAGGTCGTGTTGTGTTGATGCGCAGGCAGACGCGTACAGAGAGACGAGCCCGGTCTGCAGCAGGGTGTGGCCGTGCCGAGTGCAGAGCAGCGGCGGCTCGGTTCGGTTCGGTTCGGCCCGGCGGGCCGCGCTGTTGTCGCGGACGTGAGCGCCCCCTGGCGGGTGGCCGGAGGCGGCGCGGCGTGTTGGACGTGTGGCTGGTGGCAGTGCACAATTTGCGAGTGGCTGGCGGTGTGGCGTGGCGGTTGGCGCGTCGGGCGGCGGAGAGGGAGAGAGAGGAGAGGTATGTGTTGCGGGCGCCCTTTGCTGCGCTGCGTCGTTGCGTGTGCCGTACAGGGCGGGCGCTTGTCGACTGTGTGGGCGGTGTGGCGAATTGGCGTGAAACGGCTGCCGAGAGGTGTGTGGTAGCGAGCCGGTCGGTGTCAGTGCGAAGGGGAATGTGCGTGCGTTTGGCGGTTTCGGTGTGCTTTTTGCGGCGTGAGAGTGGGAATTAGTGGGGCCGGCTGTTGTGTTTGTTCCTTGTGTCTTGTGTCGTGTAGGTAGCTTGATGGCAACGTGGAAGGACGCCGGTTTCGTTTCGAGCCTTGCGTGTGGTTGTCGACGTTGACTGGTTGGCGTGTGCCGATGCACGTGCATGTGTGGGTCGCGAGTGCGTTTTTGGCTGGCTGTGTGTGTGTGTGTGTTTTGGGGGGGAAGGGGGAGGCGGTGGTGAAAGTGCAGTCGTTGCCACGGGCGTCGTCGGGTCGGGTGGGGCTGGGGCTGTGCGTCGTGGCGGAAAGGTGGTAGGTTGCGGGAAGCGAGCCCGTCGTTGACGGTGTCGCGTGAGTTGTGAATCGAGTGGGGCGCGGGGCGCGGGGCGCGGGACAGGAGCAGCGTGCCGCTGCGTCGTGGTCGTCAGCAGAGGCTGTGCGTGTGCTTGTCCTTTTTGTGGGCGGTTCGTGCGAGGCGTTTTTGTTTTGTGTTGCCCTAGTTGTTAGTTTATTTTGTTTGTGTTTGTTATTTTGAGACGACGACTGGTTGGTGGCGTGCGCGCGAAGTGGCGGTGTGCGCTTCCCGTGTCGTTTGTGTTGTTTTTTTTTTGTTTTTGTTTTTGTGTGTTTTTTTTTGCACTGGGCCCCGGGGGGTGGGTGGGTGCGTGCGTGTGTGTCGATTGCCGGCTGGCGAAAGGTGCGCCATCGGCGGGGTGGGTCGCCGGCACGAGTAGAGGCGGCGGCGTTGTTGCTGTTGTTGTGTGGTGTTTGTTTTGTTCGGCTGTGTCGGCGAGCTGTGTTGCGGTGCGTGTGAATGGTGGTGCAAAAGTGCTGGCGTTGGGGCTGCGACTGCGACGGCGGCGAGCCGCGGGCGCGCATGATAGTGATGTTGTGAACAGCGGCTGTGTACGGTAGTGGTGTTGTTGTAGCACGACGTGCATCCGGGCCGGCGCGGAAAGCGCAGTTGCGGGCGGTTGCCCTTCGGTGCCAGCCATGTCGCGTGAGCGGCGGGTTGCTGTGGTGTCGACACGTGGTGCTCTGGGTTGTTGTGTGGTGCCCTTTGGCCGGTGGGGGTGGTTCGCGTGCGTCTCGTTCGCGCTCGGTATCTGGTCGTGGTCGTGCTGCTCCCCCGTCTGTCGGCGGTTTTCGACGTCGTCTGTACGTTTTTGTCCGTTTGCGGCGGTGCCTGCCGACGTCGTCCCGTCGCGACCTTTCAACCGAAAGTGTGGCGCCCGAAGGTGAACGAACGTAACCCTGACCTCGGCGCTTTACGCTGAGCCGAGCGAACCGAACCGAACCTAACCTGTGGTGTGGTGAGGTGAGCTCAGCCTGTGAGCCCCAAACGTCTACGTAAGGTAAGCTGTCCGGCGGCTCACGCCTCACGTTTTGAACGCTTTTTTAACCTACGTTTGACGCTTCTTAACCTAGCACTGACCCCTTAACCTAACGTGTAACGTAACCTAACGTAACCTAACCTAACCTAACCTCTGACGCCTGACGTGTTTGAATGCTTAACCTAAGTTTGACGCTTAACCTAACCCAAGTCCCCTTAACCTAACCCACGTCCACCTAACCTAACCGAACCTAACCTAGACGTGTAAACGTAATGTGTAACGCGCAACGTGTAAGGTCGGCTGTCGTGTGTGCTGACGGCAGATTGGGTTGGTCTGTAGATTCGGATTGCGGTTTGCCTCGGTCGAGGGGTTGGGTCGGAAGCGGCGAGGGGCGGCGGCGCCTGTTGCGCAGGCGGCGTCCGTTTGCGGCGGGCAATTGTTGAGAAACGGCTGTGAATGTTGGCGGGCGAGAGGAGGAGGACGGCGCGCGATGTGGCCCGACGGCTGCGGGCCGATCGGGAAACGGCGGGAGGGCGACGGAAGGCGATGGGGCGGCGGAGGCGCGTTTGCACGGCCGTCATCGCCGCACGCCTCGGCTTGTGTGGCTGTGGCGCCGGCCGCGCTGGCCGGGCTGCCGCGGCGACGGTGTGGGAGTTTTGCCGAAGGTTTGGCCATTGTGGCGGGTCGTCGGCTGGGGCTGTGGGGGCGGCATTTGGGCGGGGGCGGCGATTCTCGGCGGGCCGACCCAGGCTGTAGCGCGCGGTAGCTGCAGTTTGGCCGTGGTTTGCGGCGCTGCCGTGGCGACTGGTTGGCGACTGTGGTGTGGCTGTGTGTAGCCCCATCCTCGGTGGTTTGAAAGGCGCGGGCGGTTGTGGCGCAGCTTTGGGGCTGCTCCGCACAGGCTGTCGGACGTTGGGCGGTAGCAAGCGCGGGAGGCGCGGCGCGGCGGCGCGCAGAGTGGCGGCCGCTCTCTCGGCCGTCCGCGCCCGCCCGCGACACTGGCTGGGCCCTTGTGATTCTCTGCTCTGCTCTGCCGTGCTGTGCTGTGCTTGCGTGCCTGCCGTCCCGCTCGCTCTCGCTCTCGCTCTCGCTGTGTGTTACGCGCGTCGTCGAAATGGCAGATCAGGCGGCTACGAACGAGACTGCTGCGGCACCCGCCGCCACCGGCACTACGAAGAAGGCCAAGTCTGCGTCGTCTGCGAAGAAGCCGCGCGCCAAGCCTGCGCACCCGCGCACCTCTGAGATGGTGACGGCCGCCATCAAGAGTCTGAAGGAGCGCGGCGGGTCGTCGCTGCAGGCGATCAAGAAGTACATAGCCGCGCACTACAAGCTGGACGCGGAGAAGCTGGCGCCGTTTATCAAGAAGTACCTCAAGTCGGCCGTCGTGGCGGGCGAGCTGGTGCAGACGAAGGGGAAGGGCGCGTCCGGCTCGTTCAAGCTTGCCGGCGCCGGCGGCGGGGGGGCGGCCGAGGGCGGCAAGGCTCGTGCTGGCGGTGCCAAGAAGAAGCGCGCCGCTCCGGCCAGCAAGGAGAAGAAGGGCGCCCGTGCGGCCGGCGCAAAGAAGGCTGGTGGCGTGAAGGCGGCGACCGGTCGGAAGGCGGGCGCCGCCAAGAAGGCGTCTGCGGCGTCGGCCGCTCCCGCGGGTGCGAAGAAGGCGGCTGCGGCCAAGCCGGCCAAGGCCAAGTCGCCGTCGAAGGCGAAGAAGGCCGCCAAGGTTCCGACGAAGAAGCCGAAGGCGCCGCGCCCGAAGAAGGCGACGACGCCGTCTAAGGCGAAGGCTTCGCCCAAGAAGAAGAAGTAGAGTAGAGTAGAGGAGAAAGAGATGGGAAAGGAAGGGTTTGGCGCTTGACCCCGTCGTCCCCACCCCCCGTCGTCGTCTAGTGGCGCGCAAGAGACGCGCGGCCCAAAACGGCCCTTCTCAGGGCCATCAAAGCACGTCGGGGAAGGTTTTGATTGTCGTGTTGCGTTTGGTGTGGGTGTCTGTCTGTATGCCCGTGGGGATGCTGTTTGCGTGCCGTGGTGGTTTGATTGCGGGGGTCGGTGGCGGGTGTGGGCGGCGGTAGCGGTAAGCGGTGTTGTTGTTGTCGTGGTTGATTGTCGCCGTGTTTGTGGCGGCGGCCGACGGTTGGTTTTCTGTCACGTTGTTTTGTTTGAATACGTTGGTTGGCTTGCCTGCGTTCGTTCTTCTCGGATGTGTGTCTTGTCTAGTCGTGTCTGGTCTTTGTTTTGTTTCTTTGTGTGTGTTATGTTTTGCAACGGGGGGCACGTTGAGATGTGGAAGGAGTCGGCGGGGATTTCGGTGGCGTGTAGAGCGAGCGAGCGCGCCTGCCTGGCCGTTGGCCGTCGGAGTGGAGTGCGGGTTTTTTTTGTTTTCGAAACGAAAGCGGCGGCCGGCCAGCCACCCGTGCGGTGTGACGTCGGCCGTTGGGTATTGTGCGCTTTGAGCGCCGGGGAGGGATGATGTGTGATTGTTGCGCGCTGCTAGCAGGCAGGCAGAGTGAGCGGGTGTGTGTGGCGGACGGACGGGAAGTGGTGGTTTTTGTTTTTGGGTTGCGGGGCGAGAGGCAGGCGACCGACAAAGTTTGCTCGCGACGGAGAGATGTTAGTGGCCCTGAAAAGGGCCGTTTTTGTTTGTGCGGTGCGGTGCCGCGGCGCGGTTTAGGCGCGCTCGCCGCGGATGCGGCGCGCGAGCTGGATGTCCTTGGGCATGATGGTGACGCGCTTGGCGTGGATTGCGCACAGGTTGGTGTCTTCGAAGAGGCCGACGAGGTAGGCCTCGCTGGCCTCCTGCAGGGCCATGACTGCGGAGCTCTGGAAGCGCAGGTCGGTCTTGAAGTCCTGGGCGATCTCGCGCACTAGGCGCTGGAATGGCAGCTTGCGGATGAGCAGCTCTGTGCTCTTCTGGTAGCGCCTGATTTCTCGCAGGGCGACGGTGCCCGGCCTGTAGCGGTGGGGCTTCTTGACGCCTCCGGTGGCGGGCGCGCTCTTCCTCGCCGCCTTGGTGGCGAGCTGTTTGCGCGGCGCCTTTCCGCCGGTGGACTTGCGGGCCGTTTGCTTTGTGCGGGCCATGGCGGTAGCGTTGGCGGTAGCGGAGCGGCGTGCGTGGAGGTTAGGTGCGGCGCGGCGTCCGGTGCTGCCTTGACAACGGGCCCGCGCGCCTCCGTGCTGCGCTTATATGCCCTCGGTTGCGCGTGGTGGGGGGAGGGCGGGCCAGAGTCTATATAGGGGGGCGGCGGGCGCGCTGGGCGCAGACCGTAGCCGACTCGCCAGCCGCTGCAGCTGCTGTTTGTGCACGTTTTGCTTTGCCCGAGGAAGGAAGGATGACAGGCCGCGGCAAGGGAGGAAAGGGGCTCGGCAAGGGTGGCGCCAAGCGGCACCGCAAGGTGTTGCGCGACAACATCCAGGGCATCACGAAGCCCGCCATCCGCCGCCTGGCTCGCAGGGGCGGCGTGAAGCGCATCTCTGGTCTGATCTACGAGGAGACCCGCGGGGTGCTGAAGGTGTTCCTGGAGAACGTGATCCGCGACGCGGTGACGTACACTGAGCACGCCAAGCGCAAGACTGTGACGGCCATGGACGTGGTGTACGCCCTGAAGAGGCAGGGGCGCACCCTGTACGGTTTCGGCGGTTAGGCTGCGTCGCAGCGGGCGCTGGCCTTCCCGCGGCCGTGCTTGTGGGTGGGAGAGACTAGAAAACGGCCCTTTTCAGGGCCACCACACTGTTCGGAAGTTGAAAAGTGCGAAAGAGTCTGTGTTGTTGTTGTTGTTGTTGCTGCGTGTGTGTGCGCTGTGTTGTTCGTTTGTTTGTTTGTTTGTTTGTTTGTTTCTTTCTTTCTTTCTTTCCGTTTGAGCGACGTGATGTGGCTGGGAGGGGAGAAGGAAAGGAAACGTGTCATGTGGCTGGCTGTGTGTGGAGCTGCTTCGTTTGTGTTTGTTATTGTGTGTCTTTGTATCGATCGCGACGGAGATGGCGGGCTGTGTGTTGTTGTGCGAGAGAGGCGGTAATTATTTGCTTGCGTGGTTTGGCTCTGTGTGTTTGCGGCGGCGTTGGGGTTTCCGAGGCAAGGCGTGTGGGCATAGGCGGCCGGATCAGCTGTTTCGTTCGTGTCGACGGCCGTTGCGCGCGGGAGTGGAGGGCGGTGTGTCGACACGCCTCCCTTTAACAATGGTCATTATTGCTGCCGTTGTCGTTTGGAAGGCGACTCTGCGACCGTGCAAAATGTGTGTGTGTGTGTGTGTGTGTGTGTGTGTGTGTGTGTGCGGGCTGTGTGGACGACAAGATGGCGGACGTGCGCCGGCGGCGGCTGTGCTGTGAAAGTGCAAAGTTGAAACAAAACAAGGTGCGGCGAGGACGACTGAAATTTTGCTTTGGACGTAGGTTTGTGTGGTGGCCCTGAAAAGGGCCGATTGTTGTGGGCCGGGCCGAGCCGAGCCGGCAAAGCGCGTTGCGTGCAGGGGAGCACGCGGCGCTGCGATTGCCTGGCCTCCTTTAGGCCTTCTTCTCGGTCTTCTTTGGCAGCAGGACGGCCTGGATGTTGGGTAGGACACCACCCTGTGCGATGGTGACGCCCGACAGGAGCTTGTTGAGCTCCTCGTCGTTGCGGATGGCAAGCTGCAGGTGGCGCGGGATGATGCGCGTCTTCTTGTTGTCGCGGGCCGCGTTTCCGGCCAGCTCGAGCACCTCAGCCGCGAGGTACTCCATGACGGCGGCGAGGTAGACGGGCGCCCCGGCGCCGACGCGCTCTGCGTAGTTTCCCTTGCGCAGGAGGCGGTGGATTCTGCCGACCGGGAACTGGAGCCCAGCCCTGCTTGAGCGGGACTTTGACTTGCCCTTGACTTTGCCTCCCTTTCCGCGTCCGGACATGGCGATGGGCTAGCGACGGTGCACACGAGAAGGAAACGAAAACGACCGGTGCGAGCGGCAGCGAGTCGAGCAGCGGAGTGCGTGCCGGCGCAGCCGGGGTGGGGGTGCTTTATGGGCTCGGGTGCGGCGGCCGGTTGCGCGCGCGCCCCATTGGTCGGCGGCCGCAACAGGGCGAGCTGGTAAAGGTGCGGCGGCGGCTGGCGGCGGGTGCCACTGTGTGGGGTAGAGGTGGGCCAAACGGTTATTCTGGAGTAACCGTTATCACAGTTCCAGTTATTCTTTGATAACCGTTATCGTTAACGGTTATTAATAACTGCCAAGTTATTTTTCGCTAGCGAATACCAATAACTCCGACAGTTAAATAACGACATAGTTGGAATCCATCAGTTTAGTTATCAGTATAACTGCGAGTAGTGTGAAATAGCAGGAATGTCGTATGAATCGTGTCATAACCTCAGCTTATTAACTCCGGGTACATTTTAGTTGATGTTAGAACGATTATTAGTGTTTCAGATTATATGTTTGTAGGTTATCGGTCGCTATTAGAAATATTATCTTCGCAGCTACGACAGAAAGTACGCGGAACTTCGCCAAAGCACTGTTTAAGTAAAATGTTAACAACGTGCGTTTTTAAGTATGAAGTAATATGTAAACTGAGTACTGTAGGTTAAATTCGAAGCTTAATTTCTTGTGCTGCTCACATAATAGAATCAAGTGTACAGCCTTGTAATACAACAAAAAATATACGTAATGTGACAGATTCGTTTACTCCTGTGCTGTAAAAGCTAGTCCTATTGGGGAAAGTGTGAGTACGCTAATCCAAGTTTTATGTCAGATTTGCAAACTGCTCGATTTCTCCAGCAACAGCATGTTTATAACATATGAAGGCATGCAGATCGAAAAGGTTGACAGTGTTACATTTCTGGGACTACAACTCGATAATAAATTCAGTTGGGAAGGGCATACCACATTTTTTCATTGTATTATTTCATAAGGGAACATATTCTGTGGTAACTCATCAAACGTAGCAAAAGTTTTTCGCATGTAAAAGCGTGTAATAAAAATCGTTTGTGGTATCAATTCAAGAACATCATGTAGGAACCTGTTCAAGGAACTTTGTATTCTAACCACTGCTTCCTAGTATATTTATTCCTTAATGAAATTTGTTACAAGTATTTCCAACCAATAGCTTACTACATAATATCAGTACTAGAAATGGGAACAGCAATCCACATAAAGACCTAAAATTACTTACCTTGGTCCAAAAGGGGTCCAATATTCAGGAACATGCATTTTCAATAAGCTGCCAGCAAGTCAGCAACCATTAAAAACTTGGTTTCAGATAAGGCATGGTTTACAGTGTGTTTGAATGACTATTTGATACATAAGTGTCTGATTCCACCCATCATCAATATGCCGGAAATGTCTATTTTAAGTGTGTCTATGATGTCACTACATACACATGGCAACAAACACGAAGATACATATAAATAATACAATAACATTTCCCACCAAAAATACAATCAAACCAATGGGACAACTGCGGGAAGTTGCGGGTTTTAGGGTGAGGACAAGCTAGTAAAAAAAACACACCATGATCCCAAAACGCAAAATGAAGAACAAAAAGAAAAAAAATACAGCATTCTGCTACACCAACAAAAATCTGCAGGAATCGGACACTTCCCTTGAACAATATAGGTCAACTATAGGTGACCATACCAAAACACCAATACCCACAACTAAAAGTACGAAAATTGGAATCAGACATTTCCCTTGACCTACACAGGTCAACCTCAGATGACGATACTAAAACATTAACACACACAATTATGAAAATGGGAATTGGTCATTATCCGTTGACCTATATTGGTCCACCACAGCTACTGATGCCCAAAACCCAACACCTACAACTGCGAAAAATAAAACCACAATCCCAAAAGTCCACAAATCAATCATCCCTACATAAATTAAATCACATTCAATACTTCATAAATACACAAAACATCACAGCTAGAAAAAAAAAAAAAAAAAAAATTAATTACCACCAGCAAATTCCGGCACTGCAACCTAGATCGACAGCCCCCCCCCCCCCCCCCCCACACACACACACACAAAAACCAACTCATAAACACCGTACCGTAATGACATTCACACACCACAACACCTTTACGTCGAAGCAGACGGGTGGAATCAGACGCTTCCAGTGACCCCTCCTTCTACTCTGTAGATGAATATCGTAACAGAGACTGATAGACCAGCTTAGGTAAAAATTCTGCTATATTTCAGTTTTGACAGCACTTGGTTGCAACAGTCAAGATCGGGTATTCTGTGTACGATAAATTTATTAAAAGTACGTAACTGAGTTTTATTCTGTCAGTGTACCAATTCTGTAAATATTAGCAGTTACTGTGATATATTCACGTATTTTGACAATCTCCTGACAAATGATGAGGATAATAATTATTATATTCCACTGTATTATGTTATACTTTCTGACATGTTATTTGTCATTCGCGATGGCCAGCGGCTATTTCCGTAGCAGTACGAAAATATTTGTTCGCTCCAGTTACTATCCTCTCTGGAAATATCACCTGGAACTACGACCTGTAACTGGAGTCACCGAGTCAGGAACGTCTAGACACACAGTTATTCCGTTACCAGCTTCCAGGTTATCTGTGGTGGTAGCCCGATAACTACCAGAGAACTAGAACTACGAGCCAATAACGATAACTGCCAGAGGAGAATACCGGCTCTGACAGTTATTTCCATAGTCGCTCGAATTCCTTAGTAACTTTCCTTGTACTACCCGTCCAAGCTAAATTAACACGTAAGGCGGTGGCTTAAGGGAACGACCGTACTTGTTAATGCCTGTACTGCAGCTCCTATCAGCCACGGCTCGGACATTAACTTTATTTAATTGTTTATGCTAAAAGTAACGAAGGCCCACGAAATAGTACACAGTTCTTATCAACAGATGGCGCGCAGTCTCACAGTTATTCCCATGGTCAATAGAACGCCTTCCAAATGCGCAGTACGATCTTCGGTCAACAGATGGCGCGAGGCACTGTTGACACTAAACAGTTATTGAAATAACTGCCAGAATCAGAGGAACGGTTATCGCAGTAACCGTTACTTCTCAGTAACCGGTTATTTCTATCAGTTACGTTATTTTTTGCCACCTCTAGTGTGGGGAGACGCTGACTAGAGCGGAGCGCTTGCTACTGGTGTTGCTGCTGCCGCCGTACGTTGGTTCGAGATGCCGCCCAAGACTAGCGGGAAGGCCGCCAAGAAGGCTGGCAAGGCGCAGAAGAACATTTCGAAGGGCGACAAGAAGAAGAAGCGCAAGAGGAAGGAGAGCTATGCCATCTACATCTACAAGGTGCTGAAGCAGGTGCACCCTGACACGGGCATCTCGTCGAAGGCGATGAGCATCATGAACAGCTTCGTGAACGACATTTTCGAGCGCATTGCGGCCGAGGCTTCTCGCCTGGCGCACTACAACAAGCGCTCGACCATCACGTCCCGCGAGATCCAGACCGCTGTGCGGCTGTTGCTGCCTGGCGAGCTGGCCAAGCACGCCGTGAGCGAGGGCACGAAGGCGGTGACCAAGTACACGAGCTCCAAGTAAGGAGGTGGCTCTGGAACGGAAGGAAGGATGGAGAGAGAATGCTCCTCCGTTGCGAGAGCGGCAAAACGGCCCTTTTCAGGGCCACCAACTTGCCTTTTGCGGGAAGGGCGGAATTGTTGTTGTTGTTTGTGTGGACGGCTGTGATGTATGTGTGCATTTTGATTGTGGGTGGGGGGGCGCGTCAAAGCGTGTTGCGCGGGGTACGGCCACGAGGTTGGTCGCCGTGGCGTGGAATGGTGGCACGCCTCGTTGGCGTGGTTTTTGACCCATTTGGTGTTGTTGGTGTGTGTGTTACCTGTCTGCGAGGGGGGACAGTGCGATCGCCGACTTTTGTGTCACCGTAACGACGGCCGTTTGCGGGTTTGTTTTTTGCACATCATACATGGCGAGGGTGAAATGTGAAATGTTGTTTTTTTTTTGTGGTTTTTGTTTGCCGCCCACTATTCCCTTTGCTGTACGCCGAGTTTGACAATGGTGCGACGTAACTGCAGCGTGGAGGTGTGTGAGTGACGTTGAAATGAACGTGCCATGAAGACGCATTGTTGTTGCATTGTACTGTACGTGTACGGCGACACGCACGATGATGTACCATTCGACTCTGATTTTTGATAGCCGTGTCTGACTGATTGCGTACGACGCACGCACACCGATGTCGTCATTCAAGATGCACGCGTGTCCAGTGCAGTACAGTAAGCGCGACGCTAGACGACGGCGGCGGCGGCGGCGGCCGTTTTTGGCGAATGTCTGTACACGTGTTTGTCTGTGTCCATCCGGTATGTATTTGTTTGTTTGAAAGTGTTTTGTGTGTCGGTGACGTGGTCCGATCCGTCGCCCCCCTGAGTAACTGTCGATCGGCGCGATAGACCGGCGTCACGCAACTGAACCGAAGTCGTGGGCACACCCGTCATACTGTTGTACACCGTCGCGCTGAGAACGGTAACGACAGGTTGACTTTGATCGGTCGAATGTCTGGGCAGAACGTGAGGAAGGAGGCAAGAGTGCAGGAGGAAAGGACAGAGGGGGGGGGGGCAAAAGAGAGAGGAAGGGAAAAAGGGGAGAAACGCATTCGTAGAGCAACGGAACGTTCCCGTGTCGGAGGCGTATTGGAGCCGCACTGAAATGCGTTTAACGGCGGCGCGGCTGCAAGTGTCTGCCGTGGTGAACGTTACCTTTGACGGCTGCATTGGCCTTTGCTTTTTGCTTTTGCTTTCGCTTTCGCTTTCCCGGTTGTACGTAACGTTTGTTGGTATGGTTGGTTCTGAGGAAGAGTGTGTGACAGTGCCGTGCCGTCCATGTTCGTGTGCCCTCCCATTGTGTGTATGCTATTGTCTGTGTACTTGAATGATGTATGTAGGTGTCAGTGGACGTGTTTTACCAGTGGGGGGAAATGGATCGTCGATAGTTGGCGTCACTCTGTCACGGTCGAGATGACGCACCCTCCGTACAGAAAGGTGTCGGGAAAGTGTGTGTGTGTGTGTGTGTGTGTGTGTGTGTGTGTGTGTGTGTGTGTGTGTGTGTGCGTGCGTGCGTCCGTGAATTGGCAGTGTTTGGAGGTGGGCGTGCCCTGCATGTGGCCCGGAAGGCTGTTCGTTTGGCGGTAGTGTTGTGTGGACAGGGGAGGGGCATGCGTAACGCTGCTGGCATGGCATTTCGGGAGATGGGAGGGGGCAAACGAGGAAACGAGGAGCGGCGGCCAAAGACGGGACGGGGAGGGGCGCGGTGTGGGTGGCTTGCGCCTGTGCTCGGCGTTGTGGTTTGTGCAAAAGAGGAGGAGAAAAACAATGAGTTGCCAGGGAGGGGAGCGGTGTTGTGTTGTGGTTGTCGTGGTGTAGCCGCAGACGCGGCTGTCAGTGAACGTGGCGAGACGGACGGATGCGCGGAGGGGCGGGGGCGGCGCATTTCGCCGGTGCCGTGCCGTGCCGTGCCATGCCATGCCTGAAAGCCGCGTGGTCGCTGTGTTGTTGGTGGCGTGGGGGCGAGGAGAGTACCGTACGGGTGTGCTTGTGCGCCGGAAATGGCACACTGCGCCTGCCCGTCTTGGAGGCTGATGGCTGTGGTGTGGAAATGGGGCGCGGTGATGTTGAAGCAGTTGAAGAACAGAAAAGAAACCAAGAAGAAAACGGAAGGCGTGATGCGGCGGTGGTGGTGAGAGCGGGAAAAACAAAACAAAACAAAAAAAAAGAAAGAAAAAAAAACAACAAGAAAAAAGAAGGAAAAACAACAAGAAACAAAAAAAGAAAACAAAAAGTCTATCAATATTAAAATGTAAATGGAAATGGAAATGGAAATGGACCCAGGTATAACCTCCCTGCACAAATAGCAGAGAGTCCGATGATAATAAAAATGTGCCAGAATGTTAACGTCCCTACAAAACAAACCCAACGATAATATTAATGAAAGAATGAACCGTATGTAACATTGCAACAGACATAATGGAACCTGATAAATTGTATAAGGGCAGCAGCGTTGACCTTTGGCCCTGTATTCAGAATAAAAAGAGCCAAAGATCGTTACCCCAATGAAAAAGACACTGAAACACGTATGTAACATAGCAGCGATGGCGAGACATTGTAGCATCTGTGACCAGAGAGTTTGCGCTGGACCGCGCGAGTGTTGCGAGCGGTTCTCAGTCAGTCAGTCAGTCAGTCAGTCAGTCAGTCAGTCGTTGCGAGTCTGTAGCTCTGTCTAGTTGAGGGCTGTACTCTGTCAGTAGTCGTCGCGTGCAGTACGCTAATAGTCGTCATGCAGAGCGGTCGGTCAGTAGTAGCAGCCGAGTGCGGTTGTGTGATGTAGGCGGTCGGCAACACTGGTCAAGATGGTGAAGGAGGTATACTGTTAATTAATATAATCATTAGATAATGAAAAATTATATTTATTGTAATTAATTCTCCAACAAGTTCCCCAAAAATAATTTTTATTTCAAAAGCATTTTTCAAAAATGTAATGTTTTATTGAACTAAAGAGTTCGTTGCACTTCCCATTTCATTCCACTTCTTTGAAGAAAAATTTCACTAAAATCACAAAAAAAGAGAATATTATTATTTGCAATGCAGTTCCTCCAAGCGCTGCGCAACAACAAGAGCAGAAATGTGACATCCATTTATTCTGAGGTAAGACTTTAATTCTGATTGTTTTGCACAGGGCCAAAGACCGATATTTCGGCTCAATTGAAGTTTCTTGTCACTGAACGGACTTTAAATGTTGTGAAGAATTTATATTTGAGTCGGATTGCGAATTTCACATTTTTGTTGCCATTTTCAATACCTCTCATTGTGGGCGAGGTTACAATTAGCGCAATGTCCATTAGCATCCGTAAATAACATTGTCCATTATTTTAAATTTTGCGGGGAGGTTACAACACACAAAAAAAAAAAAAAAAACAAAAAAGTTGCATTTATATCCGCTCCTCAATTGTAGATACCCCTTACACAGCTGTGTGCAATGAATGAGTGCTGGCTGGTAATTAATTGCACTCCTTGGAGGGAAATGCCATAGGAAGTAGTCTTTAAAAAGTGAATGTTTTTCGTTAAAAGACAAAAGTTGCTTTAGAAAAAAGTAATAGTGGGGCTTTTGTTGTTGAACAAAATAAGTACAATGAACATACGTTATCAGATTTGCGCAATGCAGCTTCACACTACCTTTTGATTATAACACAATATACTATACATCGTCCCGAACCGTGACCAGAGTCGCGAGACGAGCAGAGCACGCCGCCGACGCCCGCTCAGTACAACCGTCCACCCGCTACTACTGTCGACCGACTACTACCTCTCCCGACTCGCGCTACAATATATATAACAACTGTTCCTGGCGACCCGGTGCGTGCCACTACTGTCGTCTGGCGCGGTCCAAGCGCCGACTAGCAACGATAAATAACTCTCTGGTCAGACAGAGATGCTGTCATGCCTCGCCATCGCTCTGGTAACGAATACATACGTGTTGCAGCGTGCGTACCACCGGAACACGCAGTGGCGGAGCCAAAGACTGTGTTGTCGAGGTCGAGTGCGAGCGGGAAGAGAGGCAGCGTCGGCACGGAGATGCAAGCGAGCGAGACGCACGGGGGCTGCGGCGTGGCGCGTTTGCGGTCGGCGCCTTTGGTGGCAACGGCCGGGACAAGCAGCGGTGTATGGTGTGGTGCGGGGCGGACAGGGGCGGCGGTGGACGGGGAGGAGGCGGCGCGACGACGGCATGGGGGCGAAAACGGGACGGGGGACGGCGGATGTTGAGAGGCGTCACGCGCGGACAGGACACAGGACACAGACACAGAGACACACAGATTGGAAAGGGAGGGTGCGCGGTAGTAGTTGGGAATGTGCGTACCGTGCGGGATGGGAGTGGGCGAGGAACACGGTCGTGGCCCCTGTTTGTGGGTGCGTGTGATGACGTCGGTGTGTTGTGGGAAGGGAAGGTGCTGTGGCGGCGGCGCGTAATGGGCGTAGGCCGAAAAGAGAAAGGAACGTGGGCAGTGTGTTGGCAAGCGTCGGTTCGACTGCGACGTTGATGGGCAGGGCAAGGTTAATGGTGGTAGGAGTAGGCGTGTGGGCGCAAAAAATCTGCCGCTGCAGGCGGTGCCGTAACCGCCATGGGGCGGGAAGGAGAGAGGGCCAAAGAAAGAAAGAAAGAAGAAAACAAAATAAAAAAAAAAAAGGAGGGGGGGGGGGGCGAAAGGAAGGCAGGAAGGACAAGAGGCGAGGCGACGGCTTGCTTTGTGTATCGGTCGGTCTCTGGCTATGCTTCGTTTTCTGCAGCAGGGTCGGTGCGCGGCGTGGCTCGCGGCAGTGGGAACGCCTGGCGGCTGGACGGCCAGCAATGCGGTTGGATGGGCGGCCACAGCACCGCACCTGTGCCCGAGGAGGAGACGCTGGCGGCGGGCCCTGAGGTGAGGCCGGCTCGGCTCGGCTGGGGCTGTGGATGTGTAGGTGTGCGCCGCTGCTGCAACAACGAGTAAAACGCGAGAAGAAGGGATGGCGGTAGAGAGAAAAAAAAAAAAAAGGTCGTGTTGTGTTGATGCGCAGGCAGACGCGTACAGAGAGACGAGCCCGGTCTGCAGCAGGGTGTGGCCGTGCCGAGTGCAGAGCAGCGGCGGCTCGGTTCGGTTCGGTTCGGCCCGGCGGGCCGCGCTGTTGTCGCGGACGTGAGCGCCCCCTGGCGGGTGGCCGGAGGCGGCGCGGCGTGTTGGACGTGTGGCTGGTGGCAGTGCACAATTTGCGAGTGGCTGGCGGTGTGGCGTGGCGGTTGGCGCGTCGGGCGGCGGAGAGGGAGAGAGAGGAGAGGTATGTGTTGCGGGCGCCCTTTGCTGCGCTGCGTCGTTGCGTGTGCCGTACAGGGCGGGCGCTTGTCGACTGTGTGGGCGGTGTGGCGAATTGGCGTGAAACGGCTGCCGAGAGGTGTGTGGTAGCGAGCCGGTCGGTGTCAGTGCGAAGGGGAATGTGCGTGCGTTTGGCGGTTTCGGTGTGCTTTTTGCGGCGTGAGAGTGGGAATTAGTGGGGCCGGCTGTTGTGTTTGTTCCTTGTGTCTTGTGTCGTGTAGGTAGCTTGATGGCAACGTGGAAGGACGCCGGTTTCGTTTCGAGCCTTGCGTGTGGTTGTCGACGTTGACTGGTTGGCGTGTGCCGATGCACGTGCATGTGTGGGTCGCGAGTGCGTTTTTGGCTGGCTGTGTGTGTGTGTGTGTTTTGGGGGGGAAGGGGGAGGCGGTGGTGAAAGTGCAGTCGTTGCCACGGGCGTCGTCGGGTCGGGTGGGGCTGGGGCTGTGCGTCGTGGCGGAAAGGTGGTAGGTTGCGGGAAGCGAGCCCGTCGTTGACGGTGTCGCGTGAGTTGTGAATCGAGTGGGGCGCGGGGCGCGGGGCGCGGGACAGGAGCAGCGTGCCGCTGCGTCGTGGTCGTCAGCAGAGGCTGTGCGTGTGCTTGTCCTTTTTGTGGGCGGTTCGTGCGAGGCGTTTTTGTTTTGTGTTGCCCTAGTTGTTAGTTTATTTTGTTTGTGTTTGTTATTTTGAGACGACGACTGGTTGGTGGCGTGCGCGCGAAGTGGCGGTGTGCGCTTCCCGTGTCGTTTGTGTTGTTTTTTTTTTGTTTTTGTTTTTGTGTGTTTTTTTTTGCACTGGGCCCCGGGGGGTGGGTGGGTGCGTGCGTGTGTGTCGATTGCCGGCTGGCGAAAGGTGCGCCATCGGCGGGGTGGGTCGCCGGCACGAGTAGAGGCGGCGGCGTTGTTGCTGTTGTTGTGTGGTGTTTGTTTTGTTCGGCTGTGTCGGCGAGCTGTGTTGCGGTGCGTGTGAATGGTGGTGCAAAAGTGCTGGCGTTGGGGCTGCGACTGCGACGGCGGCGAGCCGCGGGCGCGCATGATAGTGATGTTGTGAACAGCGGCTGTGTACGGTAGTGGTGTTGTTGTAGCACGACGTGCATCCGGGCCGGCGCGGAAAGCGCAGTTGCGGGCGGTTGCCCTTCGGTGCCAGCCATGTCGCGTGAGCGGCGGGTTGCTGTGGTGTCGACACGTGGTGCTCTGGGTTGTTGTGTGGTGCCCTTTGGCCGGTGGGGGTGGTTCGCGTGCGTCTCGTTCGCGCTCGGTATCTGGTCGTGGTCGTGCTGCTCCCCCGTCTGTCGGCGGTTTTCGACGTCGTCTGTACGTTTTTGTCCGTTTGCGGCGGTGCCTGCCGACGTCGTCCCGTCGCGACCTTTCAACCGAAAGTGTGGCGCCCGAAGGTGAACGAACGTAACCCTGACCTCGGCGCTTTACGCTGAGCCGAGCGAACCGAACCGAACCTAACCTGTGGTGTGGTGAGGTGAGCTCAGCCTGTGAGCCCCAAACGTCTACGTAAGGTAAGCTGTCCGGCGGCTCACGCCTCACGTTTTGAACGCTTTTTTAACCTACGTTTGACGCTTCTTAACCTAGCACTGACCCCTTAACCTAACGTGTAACGTAACCTAACGTAACCTAACCTAACCTAACCTCTGACGCCTGACGTGTTTGAATGCTTAACCTAAGTTTGACGCTTAACCTAACCCAAGTCCCCTTAACCTAACCCACGTCCACCTAACCTAACCGAACCTAACCTAGACGTGTAAACGTAATGTGTAACGCGCAACGTGTAAGGTCGGCTGTCGTGTGTGCTGACGGCAGATTGGGTTGGTCTGTAGATTCGGATTGCGGTTTGCCTCGGTCGAGGGGTTGGGTCGGAAGCGGCGAGGGGCGGCGGCGCCTGTTGCGCAGGCGGCGTCCGTTTGCGGCGGGCAATTGTTGAGAAACGGCTGTGAATGTTGGCGGGCGAGAGGAGGAGGACGGCGCGCGATGTGGCCCGACGGCTGCGGGCCGATCGGGAAACGGCGGGAGGGCGACGGAAGGCGATGGGGCGGCGGAGGCGCGTTTGCACGGCCGTCATCGCCGCACGCCTCGGCTTGTGTGGCTGTGGCGCCGGCCGCGCTGGCCGGGCTGCCGCGGCGACGGTGTGGGAGTTTTGCCGAAGGTTTGGCCATTGTGGCGGGTCGTCGGCTGGGGCTGTGGGGGCGGCATTTGGGCGGGGGCGGCGATTCTCGGCGGGCCGACCCAGGCTGTAGCGCGCGGTAGCTGCAGTTTGGCCGTGGTTTGCGGCGCTGCCGTGGCGACTGGTTGGCGACTGTGGTGTGGCTGTGTGTAGCCCCATCCTCGGTGGTTTGAAAGGCGCGGGCGGTTGTGGCGCAGCTTTGGGGCTGCTCCGCACAGGCTGTCGGACGTTGGGCGGTAGCAAGCGCGGGAGGCGCGGCGCGGCGGCGCGCAGAGTGGCGGCCGCTCTCTCGGCCGTCCGCGCCCGCCCGCGACACTGGCTGGGCCCTTGTGATTCTCTGCTCTGCTCTGCCGTGCTGTGCTGTGCTTGCGTGCCTGCCGTCCCGCTCGCTCTCGCTCTCGCTCTCGCTGTGTGTTACGCGCGTCGTCGAAATGGCAGATCAGGCGGCTACGAACGAGACTGCTGCGGCACCCGCCGCCACCGGCACTACGAAGAAGGCCAAGTCTGCGTCGTCTGCGAAGAAGCCGCGCGCCAAGCCTGCGCACCCGCGCACCTCTGAGATGGTGACGGCCGCCATCAAGAGTCTGAAGGAGCGCGGCGGGTCGTCGCTGCAGGCGATCAAGAAGTACATAGCCGCGCACTACAAGCTGGACGCGGAGAAGCTGGCGCCGTTTATCAAGAAGTACCTCAAGTCGGCCGTCGTGGCGGGCGAGCTGGTGCAGACGAAGGGGAAGGGCGCGTCCGGCTCGTTCAAGCTTGCCGGCGCCGGCGGCGGGGGGGCGGCCGAGGGCGGCAAGGCTCGTGCTGGCGGTGCCAAGAAGAAGCGCGCCGCTCCGGCCAGCAAGGAGAAGAAGGGCGCCCGTGCGGCCGGCGCAAAGAAGGCTGGTGGCGTGAAGGCGGCGACCGGTCGGAAGGCGGGCGCCGCCAAGAAGGCGTCTGCGGCGTCGGCCGCTCCCGCGGGTGCGAAGAAGGCGGCTGCGGCCAAGCCGGCCAAGGCCAAGTCGCCGTCGAAGGCGAAGAAGGCCGCCAAGGTTCCGACGAAGAAGCCGAAGGCGCCGCGCCCGAAGAAGGCGACGACGCCGTCTAAGGCGAAGGCTTCGCCCAAGAAGAAGAAGTAGAGTAGAGTAGAGGAGAAAGAGATGGGAAAGGAAGGGTTTGGCGCTTGACCCCGTCGTCCCCACCCCCCGTCGTCGTCTAGTGGCGCGCAAGAGACGCGCGGCCCAAAACGGCCCTTCTCAGGGCCATCAAAGCACGTCGGGGAAGGTTTTGATTGTCGTGTTGCGTTTGGTGTGGGTGTCTGTCTGTATGCCCGTGGGGATGCTGTTTGCGTGCCGTGGTGGTTTGATTGCGGGGGTCGGTGGCGGGTGTGGGCGGCGGTAGCGGTAAGCGGTGTTGTTGTTGTCGTGGTTGATTGTCGCCGTGTTTGTGGCGGCGGCCGACGGTTGGTTTTCTGTCACGTTGTTTTGTTTGAATACGTTGGTTGGCTTGCCTGCGTTCGTTCTTCTCGGATGTGTGTCTTGTCTAGTCGTGTCTGGTCTTTGTTTTGTTTCTTTGTGTGTGTTATGTTTTGCAACGGGGGGCACGTTGAGATGTGGAAGGAGTCGGCGGGGATTTCGGTGGCGTGTAGAGCGAGCGAGCGCGCCTGCCTGGCCGTTGGCCGTCGGAGTGGAGTGCGGGTTTTTTTTGTTTTCGAAACGAAAGCGGCGGCCGGCCAGCCACCCGTGCGGTGTGACGTCGGCCGTTGGGTATTGTGCGCTTTGAGCGCCGGGGAGGGATGATGTGTGATTGTTGCGCGCTGCTAGCAGGCAGGCAGAGTGAGCGGGTGTGTGTGGCGGACGGACGGGAAGTGGTGGTTTTTGTTTTTGGGTTGCGGGGCGAGAGGCAGGCGACCGACAAAGTTTGCTCGCGACGGAGAGATGTTAGTGGCCCTGAAAAGGGCCGTTTTTGTTTGTGCGGTGCGGTGCCGCGGCGCGGTTTAGGCGCGCTCGCCGCGGATGCGGCGCGCGAGCTGGATGTCCTTGGGCATGATGGTGACGCGCTTGGCGTGGATTGCGCACAGGTTGGTGTCTTCGAAGAGGCCGACGAGGTAGGCCTCGCTGGCCTCCTGCAGGGCCATGACTGCGGAGCTCTGGAAGCGCAGGTCGGTCTTGAAGTCCTGGGCGATCTCGCGCACTAGGCGCTGGAATGGCAGCTTGCGGATGAGCAGCTCTGTGCTCTTCTGGTAGCGCCTGATTTCTCGCAGGGCGACGGTGCCCGGCCTGTAGCGGTGGGGCTTCTTGACGCCTCCGGTGGCGGGCGCGCTCTTCCTCGCCGCCTTGGTGGCGAGCTGTTTGCGCGGCGCCTTTCCGCCGGTGGACTTGCGGGCCGTTTGCTTTGTGCGGGCCATGGCGGTAGCGTTGGCGGTAGCGGAGCGGCGTGCGTGGAGGTTAGGTGCGGCGCGGCGTCCGGTGCTGCCTTGACAACGGGCCCGCGCGCCTCCGTGCTGCGCTTATATGCCCTCGGTTGCGCGTGGTGGGGGGAGGGCGGGCCAGAGTCTATATAGGGGGGCGGCGGGCGCGCTGGGCGCAGACCGTAGCCGACTCGCCAGCCGCTGCAGCTGCTGTTTGTGCACGTTTTGCTTTGCCCGAGGAAGGAAGGATGACAGGCCGCGGCAAGGGAGGAAAGGGGCTCGGCAAGGGTGGCGCCAAGCGGCACCGCAAGGTGTTGCGCGACAACATCCAGGGCATCACGAAGCCCGCCATCCGCCGCCTGGCTCGCAGGGGCGGCGTGAAGCGCATCTCTGGTCTGATCTACGAGGAGACCCGCGGGGTGCTGAAGGTGTTCCTGGAGAACGTGATCCGCGACGCGGTGACGTACACTGAGCACGCCAAGCGCAAGACTGTGACGGCCATGGACGTGGTGTACGCCCTGAAGAGGCAGGGGCGCACCCTGTACGGTTTCGGCGGTTAGGCTGCGTCGCAGCGGGCGCTGGCCTTCCCGCGGCCGTGCTTGTGGGTGGGAGAGACTAGAAAACGGCCCTTTTCAGGGCCACCACACTGTTCGGAAGTTGAAAAGTGCGAAAGAGTCTGTGTTGTTGTTGTTGTTGTTGCTGCGTGTGTGTGCGCTGTGTTGTTCGTTTGTTTGTTTGTTTGTTTGTTTGTTTCTTTCTTTCTTTCCGTTTGAGCGACGTGATGTGGCTGGGAGGGGAGAAGGAAAGGAAACGTGTCATGTGGCTGGCTGTGTGTGGAGCTGCTTCGTTTGTGTTTGTTATTGTGTGTCTTTGTATCGATCGCGACGGAGATGGCGGGCTGTGTGTTGTTGTGCGAGAGAGGCGGTAATTATTTGCTTGCGTGGTTTGGCTCTGTGTGTTTGCGGCGGCGTTGGGGTTTCCGAGGCAAGGCGTGTGGGCATAGGCGGCCGGATCAGCTGTTTCGTTCGTGTCGACGGCCGTTGCGCGCGGGAGTGGAGGGCGGTGTGTCGACACGCCTCCCTTTAACAATGGTCATTATTGCTGCCGTTGTCGTTTGGAAGGCGACTCTGCGACCGTGCAAAATGTGTGTGTGTGTGTGTGTGTGTGTGTGTGTGTGTGTGTGCGGGCTGTGTGGACGACAAGATGGCGGACGTGCGCCGGCGGCGGCTGTGCTGTGAAAGTGCAAAGTTGAAACAAAACAAGGTGCGGCGAGGACGACTGAAATTTTGCTTTGGACGTAGGTTTGTGTGGTGGCCCTGAAAAGGGCCGATTGTTGTGGGCCGGGCCGAGCCGAGCCGGCAAAGCGCGTTGCGTGCAGGGGAGCACGCGGCGCTGCGATTGCCTGGCCTCCTTTAGGCCTTCTTCTCGGTCTTCTTTGGCAGCAGGACGGCCTGGATGTTGGGTAGGACACCACCCTGTGCGATGGTGACGCCCGACAGGAGCTTGTTGAGCTCCTCGTCGTTGCGGATGGCAAGCTGCAGGTGGCGCGGGATGATGCGCGTCTTCTTGTTGTCGCGGGCCGCGTTTCCGGCCAGCTCGAGCACCTCAGCCGCGAGGTACTCCATGACGGCGGCGAGGTAGACGGGCGCCCCGGCGCCGACGCGCTCTGCGTAGTTTCCCTTGCGCAGGAGGCGGTGGATTCTGCCGACCGGGAACTGGAGCCCAGCCCTGCTTGAGCGGGACTTTGACTTGCCCTTGACTTTGCCTCCCTTTCCGCGTCCGGACATGGCGATGGGCTAGCGACGGTGCACACGAGAAGGAAACGAAAACGACCGGTGCGAGCGGCAGCGAGTCGAGCAGCGGAGTGCGTGCCGGCGCAGCCGGGGTGGGGGTGCTTTATGGGCTCGGGTGCGGCGGCCGGTTGCGCGCGCGCCCCATTGGTCGGCGGCCGCAACAGGGCGAGCTGGTAAAGGTGCGGCGGCGGCTGGCGGCGGGTGCCACTGTGTGGGGAGACGCTGACTAGAGCGGAGCGCTTGCTACTGGTGTTGCTGCTGCCGCCGTACGTTGGTTCGAGATGCCGCCCAAGACTAGCGGGAAGGCCGCCAAGAAGGCTGGCAAGGCGCAGAAGAACATTTCGAAGGGCGACAAGAAGAAGAAGCGCAAGAGGAAGGAGAGCTATGCCATCTACATCTACAAGGTGCTGAAGCAGGTGCACCCTGACACGGGCATCTCGTCGAAGGCGATGAGCATCATGAACAGCTTCGTGAACGACATTTTCGAGCGCATTGCGGCCGAGGCTTCTCGCCTGGCGCACTACAACAAGCGCTCGACCATCACGTCCCGCGAGATCCAGACCGCTGTGCGGCTGTTGCTGCCTGGCGAGCTGGCCAAGCACGCCGTGAGCGAGGGCACGAAGGCGGTGACCAAGTACACGAGCTCCAAGTAAGGAGGTGGCTCTGGAACGGAAGGAAGGATGGAGAGAGAATGCTCCTCCGTTGCGAGAGCGGCAAAACGGCCCTTTTCAGGGCCACCAACTTGCCTTTTGCGGGAAGGGCGGAATTGTTGTTGTTGTTTGTGTGGACGGCTGTGATGTATGTGTGCATTTTGATTGTGGGTGGGGGGGCGCGTCAAAGCGTGTTGCGCGGGGTACGGCCACGAGGTTGGTCGCCGTGGCGTGGAATGGTGGCACGCCTCGTTGGCGTGGTTTTTGACCCATTTGGTGTTGTTGGTGTGTGTGTTACCTGTCTGCGAGGGGGGACAGTGCGATCGCCGACTTTTGTGTCACCGTAACGACGGCCGTTTGCGGGTTTGTTTTTTGCACATCATACATGGCGAGGGTGAAATGTGAAATGTTGTTTTTTTTTTGTGGTTTTTGTTTGCCGCCCACTATTCCCTTTGCTGTACGCCGAGTTTGACAATGGTGCGACGTAACTGCAGCGTGGAGGTGTGTGAGTGACGTTGAAATGAACGTGCCATGAAGACGCATTGTTGTTGCATTGTACTGTACGTGTACGGCGACACGCACGATGATGTACCATTCGACTCTGATTTTTGATAGCCGTGTCTGACTGATTGCGTACGACGCACGCACACCGATGTCGTCATTCAAGATGCACGCGTGTCCAGTGCAGTACAGTAAGCGCGACGCTAGACGACGGCGGCGGCGGCGGCGGCCGTTTTTGGCGAATGTCTGTACACGTGTTTGTCTGTGTCCATCCGGTATGTATTTGTTTGTTTGAAAGTGTTTTGTGTGTCGGTGACGTGGTCCGATCCGTCGCCCCCCTGAGTAACTGTCGATCGGCGCGATAGACCGGCGTCACGCAACTGAACCGAAGTCGTGGGCACACCCGTCATACTGTTGTACACCGTCGCGCTGAGAACGGTAACGACAGGTTGACTTTGATCGGTCGAATGTCTGGGCAGAACGTGAGGAAGGAGGCAAGAGTGCAGGAGGAAAGGACAGAGGGGGGGGGGGCAAAAGAGAGAGGAAGGGAAAAAGGGGAGAAACGCATTCGTAGAGCAACGGAACGTTCCCGTGTCGGAGGCGTATTGGAGCCGCACTGAAATGCGTTTAACGGCGGCGCGGCTGCAAGTGTCTGCCGTGGTGAACGTTACCTTTGACGGCTGCATTGGCCTTTGCTTTTTGCTTTTGCTTTCGCTTTCGCTTTCCCGGTTGTACGTAACGTTTGTTGGTATGGTTGGTTCTGAGGAAGAGTGTGTGACAGTGCCGTGCCGTCCATGTTCGTGTGCCCTCCCATTGTGTGTATGCTATTGTCTGTGTACTTGAATGATGTATGTAGGTGTTAGTGGACGTGTTTTACCAGTGGGGGGAAATGGATCGTCGATAGTTGGCGTCACTCTGTCACGGTCGAGATGACGCACCCTCCGTACAGAAAGGTGTCGGGAAAGTGTGTGTGTGTGTGTGTGTGTGTGTGTGTGTGTGTGTGTGTGTGTGTGTGTGTGTGTGCGTGCGTGCGTCCGTGAATTGGCAGTGTTTGGAGGTGGGCGTGCCCTGCATGTGGCCCGGAAGGCTGTTCGTTTGGCGGTAGTGTTGTGTGGACAGGGGAGGGGCATGCGTAACGCTGCTGGCATGGCATTTCGGGAGATGGGAGGGGGCAAACGAGGAAACGAGGAGCGGCGGCCAAAGACGGGACGGGGAGGGGCGCGGTGTGGGTGGCTTGCGCCTGTGCTCGGCGTTGTGGTTTGTGCAAAAGAGGAGGAGAAAAACAATGAGTTGCCAGGGAGGGGAGCGGTGTTGTGTTGTGGTTGTCGTGGTGTAGCCGCAGACGCGGCTGTCAGTGAACGTGGCGAGACGGACGGATGCGCGGAGGGGCGGGGGCGGCGCATTTCGCCGGTGCCGTGCCGTGCCGTGCCATGCCATGCCTGAAAGCCGCGTGGTCGCTGTGTTGTTGGTGGCGTGGGGGCGAGGAGAGTACCGTACGGGTGTGCTTGTGCGCCGGAAATGGCACACTGCGCCTGCCCGTCTTGGAGGCTGATGGCTGTGGTGTGGAAATGGGGCGCGGTGATGTTGAAGCAGTTGAAGAACAGAAAAGAAACCAAGAAGAAAACGGAAGGCGTGATGCGGCGGTGGTGGTGAGAGCGGGAAAAACAAAACAAAACAAAAAAAAAGAAAGAAAAAAAAACAACAAGAAAAAAGAAGGAAAAACAACAAGAAACAAAAAAAGAAAACAAAAAGTCTATCAATATTAAAATGTAAATGGAAATGGAAATGGAAATGGACCCAGGTATAACCTCCCTGCACAAATAGCAGAGAGTCCGATGATAATAAAAATGTGCCAGAATGTTAACGTCCCTACAAAACAAACCCAACGATAATATTAATGAAAGAATGAACCGTATGTAACATTGCAACAGACATAATGGAACCTGATAAATTGTATAAGGGCAGCAGCGTTGACCTTTGGCCCTGTATTCAGAATAAAAAGAGCCAAAGATCGTTACCCCAATGAAAAAGACACTGAAACACGTATGTAACATAGCAGCGATGGCGAGACATTGTAGCATCTGTGACCAGAGAGTTTGCGCTGGACCGCGCGAGTGTTGCGAGCGGTTCTCAGTCAGTCAGTCAGTCAGTCAGTCAGTCAGTCAGTCGTTGCGAGTCTGTAGCTCTGTCTAGTTGAGGGCTGTACTCTGTCAGTAGTCGTCGCGTGCAGTACGCTAATAGTCGTCATGCAGAGCGGTCGGTCAGTAGTAGCAGCCGAGTGCGGTTGTGTGATGTAGGCGGTCGGCAACACTGGTCAAGATGGTGAAGGAGGTATACTGTTAATTAATATAATCATTAGATAATGAAAAATTATATTTATTGTAATTAATTCTCCAACAAGTTCCCCAAAAATAATTTTTATTTCAAAAGCATTTTTCAAAAATGTAATGTTTTATTGAACTAAAGAGTTCGTTGCACTTCCCATTTCATTCCACTTCTTTGAAGAAAAATTTCACTAAAATCACAAAAAAAGAGAATATTATTATTTGCAATGCAGTTCCTCCAAGCGCTGCGCAACAACAAGAGCAGAAATGTGACATCCATTTATTCTGAGGTAAGACTTTAATTCTGATTGTTTTGCACAGGGCCAAAGACCGATATTTCGGCTCAATTGAAGTTTCTTGTCACTGAACGGACTTTAAATGTTGTGAAGAATTTATATTTGAGTCGGATTGCGAATTTCACATTTTTGTTGCCATTTTCAATACCTCTCATTGTGGGCGAGGTTACAATTAGCGCAATGTCCATTAGCATCCGTAAATAACATTGTCCATTATTTTAAATTTTGCGGGGAGGTTACAACACACAAAAAAAAAAAAAAAAACAAAAAAGTTGCATTTATATCCGCTCCTCAATTGTAGATACCCCTTACACAGCTGTGTGCAATGAATGAGTGCTGGCTGGTAATTAATTGCACTCCTTGGAGGGAAATGCCATAGGAAGTAGTCTTTAAAAAGTGAATGTTTTTCGTTAAAAGACAAAAGTTGCTTTAGAAAAAAGTAATAGTGGGGCTTTTGTTGTTGAACAAAATAAGTACAATGAACATACGTTATCAGATTTGCGCAATGCAGCTTCACACTACCTTTTGATTATAACACAATATACTATACATCGTCCCGAACCGTGACCAGAGTCGCGAGACGAGCAGAGCACGCCGCCGACGCCCGCTCAGTACAACCGTCCACCCGCTACTACTGTCGACCGACTACTACCTCTCCCGACTCGCGCTACAATATATATAACAACTGTTCCTGGCGACCCGGTGCGTGCCACTACTGTCGTCTGGCGCGGTCCAAGCGCCGACTAGCAACGATAAATAACTCTCTGGTCAGACAGAGATGCTGTCATGCCTCGCCATCGCTCTGGTAACGAATACATACGTGTTGCAGCGTGCGTACCACCGGAACACGCAGTGGCGGAGCCAAAGACTGTGTTGTCGAGGTCGAGTGCGAGCGGGAAGAGAGGCAGCGTCGGCACGGAGATGCAAGCGAGCGAGACGCACGGGGGCTGCGGCGTGGCGCGTTTGCGGTCGGCGCCTTTGGTGGCAACGGCCGGGACAAGCAGCGGTGTATGGTGTGGTGCGGGGCGGACAGGGGCGGCGGTGGACGGGGAGGAGGCGGCGCGACGACGGCATGGGGGCGAAAACGGGACGGGGGACGGCGGATGTTGAGAGGCGTCACGCGCGGACAGGACACAGGACACAGACACAGAGACACACAGATTGGAAAGGGAGGGTGCGCGGTAGTAGTTGGGAATGTGCGTACCGTGCGGGATGGGAGTGGGCGAGGAACACGGTCGTGGCCCCTGTTTGTGGGTGCGTGTGATGACGTCGGTGTGTTGTGGGAAGGGAAGGTGCTGTGGCGGCGGCGCGTAATGGGCGTAGGCCGAAAAGAGAAAGGAACGTGGGCAGTGTGTTGGCAAGCGTCGGTTCGACTGCGACGTTGATGGGCAGGGCAAGGTTAATGGTGGTAGGAGTAGGCGTGTGGGCGCAAAAAATCTGCCGCTGCAGGCGGTGCCGTAACCGCCATGGGGCGGGAAGGAGAGAGGGCCAAAGAAAGAAAGAAAGAAGAAAACAAAATAAAAAAAAAAAAGGAGGGGGGGGGGGGGCGAAAGGAAGGCAGGAAGGACAAGAGGCGAGGCGACGGCTTGCTTTGTGTATCGGTCGGTCTCTGGCTATGCTTCGTTTTCTGCAGCAGGGTCGGTGCGCGGCGTGGCTCGCGGCAGTGGGAACGCCTGGCGGCTGGACGGCCAGCAATGCGGTTGGATGGGCGGCCACAGCACCGCACCTGTGCCCGAGGAGGAGACGCTGGCGGCGGGCCCTGAGGTGAGGCCGGCTCGGCTCGGCTGGGGCTGTGGATGTGTAGGTGTGCGCCGCTGCTGCAACAACGAGTAAAACGCGAGAAGAAGGGATGGCGGTAGAGAGAAAAAAAAAAAAAAGGTCGTGTTGTGTTGATGCGCAGGCAGACGCGTACAGAGAGACGAGCCCGGTCTGCAGCAGGGTGTGGCCGTGCCGAGTGCAGAGCAGCGGCGGCTCGGTTCGGTTCGGTTCGGCCCGGCGGGCCGCGCTGTTGTCGCGGACGTGAGCGCCCCCTGGCGGGTGGCCGGAGGCGGCGCGGCGTGTTGGACGTGTGGCTGGTGGCAGTGCACAATTTGCGAGTGGCTGGCGGTGTGGCGTGGCGGTTGGCGCGTCGGGCGGCGGAGAGGGAGAGA
Organism: Schistocerca piceifrons; assembly: GCF_021461385.2. Classification (NCBI taxonomy): domain Eukaryota; kingdom Metazoa; phylum Arthropoda; class Insecta; order Orthoptera; family Acrididae; genus Schistocerca; species Schistocerca piceifrons. The sequence goes on along the minus strand of NW_025726865.1, from coordinate 107,825 downwards.
GAGGAGAGGTATGTGTTGCGGGCGCCCTTTGCTGCGCTGCGTCGTTGCGTGTGCCGTACAGGGCGGGCGCTTGTCGACTGTGTGGGCGGTGTGGCGAATTGGCGTGAAACGGCTGCCGAGAGGTGTGTGGTAGCGAGCCGGTCGGTGTCAGTGCGAAGGGGAATGTGCGTGCGTTTGGCGGTTTCGGTGTGCTTTTTGCGGCGTGAGAGTGGGAATTAGTGGGGCCGGCTGTTGTGTTTGTTCCTTGTGTCTTGTGTCGTGTAGGTAGCTTGATGGCAACGTGGAAGGACGCCGGTTTCGTTTCGAGCCTTGCGTGTGGTTGTCGACGTTGACTGGTTGGCGTGTGCCGATGCACGTGCATGTGTGGGTCGCGAGTGCGTTTTTGGCTGGCTGTGTGTGTGTGTGTGTTTTGGGGGGGAAGGGGGAGGCGGTGGTGAAAGTGCAGTCGTTGCCACGGGCGTCGTCGGGTCGGGTGGGGCTGGGGCTGTGCGTCGTGGCGGAAAGGTGGTAGGTTGCGGGAAGCGAGCCCGTCGTTGACGGTGTCGCGTGAGTTGTGAATCGAGTGGGGCGCGGGGCGCGGGGCGCGGGACAGGAGCAGCGTGCCGCTGCGTCGTGGTCGTCAGCAGAGGCTGTGCGTGTGCTTGTCCTTTTTGTGGGCGGTTCGTGCGAGGCGTTTTTGTTTTGTGTTGCCCTAGTTGTTAGTTTATTTTGTTTGTGTTTGTTATTTTGAGACGACGACTGGTTGGTGGCGTGCGCGCGAAGTGGCGGTGTGCGCTTCCCGTGTCGTTTGTGTTGTTTTTTTTTTGTTTTTGTTTTTGTGTGTTTTTTTTTGCACTGGGCCCCGGGGGGTGGGTGGGTGCGTGCGTGTGTGTCGATTGCCGGCTGGCGAAAGGTGCGCCATCGGCGGGGTGGGTCGCCGGCACGAGTAGAGGCGGCGGCGTTGTTGCTGTTGTTGTGTGGTGTTTGTTTTGTTCGGCTGTGTCGGCGAGCTGTGTTGCGGTGCGTGTGAATGGTGGTGCAAAAGTGCTGGCGTTGGGGCTGCGACTGCGACGGCGGCGAGCCGCGGGCGCGCATGATAGTGATGTTGTGAACAGCGGCTGTGTACGGTAGTGGTGTTGTTGTAGCACGACGTGCATCCGGGCCGGCGCGGAAAGCGCAGTTGCGGGCGGTTGCCCTTCGGTGCCAGCCATGTCGCGTGAGCGGCGGGTTGCTGTGGTGTCGACACGTGGTGCTCTGGGTTGTTGTGTGGTGCCCTTTGGCCGGTGGGGGTGGTTCGCGTGCGTCTCGTTCGCGCTCGGTATCTGGTCGTGGTCGTGCTGCTCCCCCGTCTGTCGGCGGTTTTCGACGTCGTCTGTACGTTTTTGTCCGTTTGCGGCGGTGCCTGCCGACGTCGTCCCGTCGCGACCTTTCAACCGAAAGTGTGGCGCCCGAAGGTGAACGAACGTAACCCTGACCTCGGCGCTTTACGCTGAGCCGAGCGAACCGAACCGAACCTAACCTGTGGTGTGGTGAGGTGAGCTCAGCCTGTGAGCCCCAAACGTCTACGTAAGGTAAGCTGTCCGGCGGCTCACGCCTCACGTTTTGAACGCTTTTTTAACCTACGTTTGACGCTTCTTAACCTAGCACTGACCCCTTAACCTAACGTGTAACGTAACCTAACGTAACCTAACCTAACCTAACCTCTGACGCCTGACGTGTTTGAATGCTTAACCTAAGTTTGACGCTTAACCTAACCCAAGTCCCCTTAACCTAACCCACGTCCACCTAACCTAACCGAACCTAACCTAGACGTGTAAACGTAATGTGTAACGCGCAACGTGTAAGGTCGGCTGTCGTGTGTGCTGACGGCAGATTGGGTTGGTCTGTAGATTCGGATTGCGGTTTGCCTCGGTCGAGGGGTTGGGTCGGAAGCGGCGAGGGGCGGCGGCGCCTGTTGCGCAGGCGGCGTCCGTTTGCGGCGGGCAATTGTTGAGAAACGGCTGTGAATGTTGGCGGGCGAGAGGAGGAGGACGGCGCGCGATGTGGCCCGACGGCTGCGGGCCGATCGGGAAACGGCGGGAGGGCGACGGAAGGCGATGGGGCGGCGGAGGCGCGTTTGCACGGCCGTCATCGCCGCACGCCTCGGCTTGTGTGGCTGTGGCGCCGGCCGCGCTGGCCGGGCTGCCGCGGCGACGGTGTGGGAGTTTTGCCGAAGGTTTGGCCATTGTGGCGGGTCGTCGGCTGGGGCTGTGGGGGCGGCATTTGGGCGGGGGCGGCGATTCTCGGCGGGCCGACCCAGGCTGTAGCGCGCGGTAGCTGCAGTTTGGCCGTGGTTTGCGGCGCTGCCGTGGCGACTGGTTGGCGACTGTGGTGTGGCTGTGTGTAGCCCCATCCTCGGTGGTTTGAAAGGCGCGGGCGGTTGTGGCGCAGCTTTGGGGCTGCTCCGCACAGGCTGTCGGACGTTGGGCGGTAGCAAGCGCGGGAGGCGCGGCGCGGCGGCGCGCAGAGTGGCGGCCGCTCTCTCGGCCGTCCGCGCCCGCCCGCGACACTGGCTGGGCCCTTGTGATTCTCTGCTCTGCTCTGCCGTGCTGTGCTGTGCTTGCGTGCCTGCCGTCCCGCTCGCTCTCGCTCTCGCTCTCGCTGTGTGTTACGCGCGTCGTCGAAATGGCAGATCAGGCGGCTACGAACGAGACTGCTGCGGCACCCGCCGCCACCGGCACTACGAAGAAGGCCAAGTCTGCGTCGTCTGCGAAGAAGCCGCGCGCCAAGCCTGCGCACCCGCGCACCTCTGAGATGGTGACGGCCGCCATCAAGAGTCTGAAGGAGCGCGGCGGGTCGTCGCTGCAGGCGATCAAGAAGTACATAGCCGCGCACTACAAGCTGGACGCGGAGAAGCTGGCGCCGTTTATCAAGAAGTACCTCAAGTCGGCCGTCGTGGCGGGCGAGCTGGTGCAGACGAAGGGGAAGGGCGCGTCCGGCTCGTTCAAGCTTGCCGGCGCCGGCGGCGGGGGGGCGGCCGAGGGCGGCAAGGCTCGTGCTGGCGGTGCCAAGAAGAAGCGCGCCGCTCCGGCCAGCAAGGAGAAGAAGGGCGCCCGTGCGGCCGGCGCAAAGAAGGCTGGTGGCGTGAAGGCGGCGACCGGTCGGAAGGCGGGCGCCGCCAAGAAGGCGTCTGCGGCGTCGGCCGCTCCCGCGGGTGCGAAGAAGGCGGCTGCGGCCAAGCCGGCCAAGGCCAAGTCGCCGTCGAAGGCGAAGAAGGCCGCCAAGGTTCCGACGAAGAAGCCGAAGGCGCCGCGCCCGAAGAAGGCGACGACGCCGTCTAAGGCGAAGGCTTCGCCCAAGAAGAAGAAGTAGAGTAGAGTAGAGGAGAAAGAGATGGGAAAGGAAGGGTTTGGCGCTTGACCCCGTCGTCCCCACCCCCCGTCGTCGTCTAGTGGCGCGCAAGAGACGCGCGGCCCAAAACGGCCCTTCTCAGGGCCATCAAAGCACGTCGGGGAAGGTTTTGATTGTCGTGTTGCGTTTGGTGTGGGTGTCTGTCTGTATGCCCGTGGGGATGCTGTTTGCGTGCCGTGGTGGTTTGATTGCGGGGGTCGGTGGCGGGTGTGGGCGGCGGTAGCGGTAAGCGGTGTTGTTGTTGTCGTGGTTGATTGTCGCCGTGTTTGTGGCGGCGGCCGACGGTTGGTTTTCTGTCACGTTGTTTTGTTTGAATACGTTGGTTGGCTTGCCTGCGTTCGTTCTTCTCGGATGTGTGTCTTGTCTAGTCGTGTCTGGTCTTTGTTTTGTTTCTTTGTGTGTGTTATGTTTTGCAACGGGGGGCACGTTGAGATGTGGAAGGAGTCGGCGGGGATTTCGGTGGCGTGTAGAGCGAGCGAGCGCGCCTGCCTGGCCGTTGGCCGTCGGAGTGGAGTGCGGGTTTTTTTTGTTTTCGAAACGAAAGCGGCGGCCGGCCAGCCACCCGTGCGGTGTGACGTCGGCCGTTGGGTATTGTGCGCTTTGAGCGCCGGGGAGGGATGATGTGTGATTGTTGCGCGCTGCTAGCAGGCAGGCAGAGTGAGCGGGTGTGTGTGGCGGACGGACGGGAAGTGGTGGTTTTTGTTTTTGGGTTGCGGGGCGAGAGGCAGGCGACCGACAAAGTTTGCTCGCGACGGAGAGATGTTAGTGGCCCTGAAAAGGGCCGTTTTTGTTTGTGCGGTGCGGTGCCGCGGCGCGGTTTAGGCGCGCTCGCCGCGGATGCGGCGCGCGAGCTGGATGTCCTTGGGCATGATGGTGACGCGCTTGGCGTGGATTGCGCACAGGTTGGTGTCTTCGAAGAGGCCGACGAGGTAGGCCTCGCTGGCCTCCTGCAGGGCCATGACTGCGGAGCTCTGGAAGCGCAGGTCGGTCTTGAAGTCCTGGGCGATCTCGCGCACTAGGCGCTGGAATGGCAGCTTGCGGATGAGCAGCTCTGTGCTCTTCTGGTAGCGCCTGATTTCTCGCAGGGCGACGGTGCCCGGCCTGTAGCGGTGGGGCTTCTTGACGCCTCCGGTGGCGGGCGCGCTCTTCCTCGCCGCCTTGGTGGCGAGCTGTTTGCGCGGCGCCTTTCCGCCGGTGGACTTGCGGGCCGTTTGCTTTGTGCGGGCCATGGCGGTAGCGTTGGCGGTAGCGGAGCGGCGTGCGTGGAGGTTAGGTGCGGCGCGGCGTCCGGTGCTGCCTTGACAACGGGCCCGCGCGCCTCCGTGCTGCGCTTATATGCCCTCGGTTGCGCGTGGTGGGGGGAGGGCGGGCCAGAGTCTATATAGGGGGGCGGCGGGCGCGCTGGGCGCAGACCGTAGCCGACTCGCCAGCCGCTGCAGCTGCTGTTTGTGCACGTTTTGCTTTGCCCGAGGAAGGAAGGATGACAGGCCGCGGCAAGGGAGGAAAGGGGCTCGGCAAGGGTGGCGCCAAGCGGCACCGCAAGGTGTTGCGCGACAACATCCAGGGCATCACGAAGCCCGCCATCCGCCGCCTGGCTCGCAGGGGCGGCGTGAAGCGCATCTCTGGTCTGATCTACGAGGAGACCCGCGGGGTGCTGAAGGTGTTCCTGGAGAACGTGATCCGCGACGCGGTGACGTACACTGAGCACGCCAAGCGCAAGACTGTGACGGCCATGGACGTGGTGTACGCCCTGAAGAGGCAGGGGCGCACCCTGTACGGTTTCGGCGGTTAGGCTGCGTCGCAGCGGGCGCTGGCCTTCCCGCGGCCGTGCTTGTGGGTGGGAGAGACTAGAAAACGGCCCTTTTCAGGGCCACCACACTGTTCGGAAGTTGAAAAGTGCGAAAGAGTCTGTGTTGTTGTTGTTGTTGTTGCTGCGTGTGTGTGCGCTGTGTTGTTCGTTTGTTTGTTTGTTTGTTTGTTTGTTTGTTTCTTTCTTTCTTTCCGTTTGAGCGACGTGATGTGGCTGGGAGGGGAGAAGGAAAGGAAACGTGTCATGTGGCTGGCTGTGTGTGGAGCTGCTTCGTTTGTGTTTGTTATTGTGTGTCTTTGTATCGATCGCGACGGAGATGGCGGGCTGTGTGTTGTTGTGCGAGAGAGGCGGTAATTATTTGCTTGCGTGGTTTGGCTCTGTGTGTTTGCGGCGGCGTTGGGGTTTCCGAGGCAAGGCGTGTGGGCATAGGCGGCCGGATCAGCTGTTTCGTTCGTGTCGACGGCCGTTGCGCGCGGGAGTGGAGGGCGGTGTGTCGACGCGCCTCCCTTTAACAATGGTCATTATTGCTGCCGTTGTCGTTTGGAAGGCGACTCTGCGACCGTGCAAAATGTGTGTGTGTGTGTGTGTGTGTGTGTGTGTGCGGGCTGTGTGGACGACAAGATGGCGGACGTGCGCCGGCGGCGGCTGTGCTGTGAAAGTGCAAAGTTGAAACAAAACAAGGTGCGGCGAGGACGACTGAAATTTTGCTTTGGACGTAGGTTTGTGTGGTGGCCCTGAAAAGGGCCGATTGTTGTGGGCCGGGCCGAGCCGAGCCGGCAAAGCGCGTTGCGTGCAGGGGAGCACGCGGCGCTGCGATTGCCTGGCCTCCTTTAGGCCTTCTTCTCGGTCTTCTTTGGCAGCAGGACGGCCTGGATGTTGGGTAGGACACCACCCTGTGCGATGGTGACGCCCGACAGGAGCTTGTTGAGCTCCTCGTCGTTGCGGATGGCAAGCTGCAGGTGGCGCGGGATGATGCGCGTCTTCTTGTTGTCGCGGGCCGCGTTTCCGGCCAGCTCGAGCACCTCAGCCGCGAGGTACTCCATGACGGCGGCGAGGTAGACGGGCGCCCCGGCGCCGACGCGCTCTGCGTAGTTTCCCTTGCGCAGGAGGCGGTGGATTCTGCCGACCGGGAACTGGAGCCCAGCCCTGCTTGAGCGGGACTTTGACTTGCCCTTGACTTTGCCTCCCTTTCCGCGTCCGGACATGGCGATGGGCTAGCGACGGTGCACACGAGAAGGAAACGAAAACGACCGGTGCGAGCGGCAGCGAGTCGAGCAGCGGCAGCCGGGGTGGGGGTGCTTTATGGGCTCGGGTGCGGCGGCCGGTTGCGCGCGCGCCCCATTGGTCGGCGGCCGCAACAGGGCGAGCTGGTAAAGGTGCGGCGGCGGCTGGCGGCGGGTGCCACTGTGTGGGGAGACGCTGACTAGAGCGGAGCGCTTGCTACTGGTGTTGCTGCTGCCGCCGTACGTTGGTTCGAGATGCCGCCCAAGACTAGCGGGAAGGCCGCCAAGAAGGCTGGCAAGGCGCAGAAGAACATTTCGAAGGGCGACAAGAAGAAGAAGCGCAAGAGGAAGGAGAGCTATGCCATCTACATCTACAAGGTGCTGAAGCAGGTGCACCCTGACACGGGCATCTCGTCGAAGGCGATGAGCATCATGAACAGCTTCGTGAACGACATTTTCGAGCGCATTGCGGCCGAGGCTTCTCGCCTGGCGCACTACAACAAGCGCTCGACCATCACGTCCCGCGAGATCCAGACCGCTGTGCGGCTGTTGCTGCCTGGCGAGCTGGCCAAGCACGCCGTGAGCGAGGGCACGAAGGCGGTGACCAAGTACACGAGCTCCAAGTAAGGAGGTGGCTCTGGAACGGAAGGAAGGATGGAGAGAGAATGCTCCTCCGTTGCGAGAGCGGCAAAACGGCCCTTTTCAGGGCCACCAACTTGCCTTTTGCGGGAAGGGCGGAATTGTTGTTGTTGTTTGTGTGGACGGCTGTGATGTATGTGTGCATTTTGATTGTGGGTGGGGGGGCGCGTCAAAGCGTGTTGCGCGGGGTACGGCCACGAGGTTGGTCGCCGTGGCGTGGAATGGTGGCACGCCTCGTTGGCGTGGTTTTTGACCCATTTGGTGTTGTTGGTGTGTGTGTTACCTGTCTGCGAGGGGGGACAGTGCGATCGCCGACTTTTGTGTCACCGTAACGACGGCCGTTTGCGGGTTTGTTTTTTGCACATCATACATGGCGAGGGTGAAATGTGAAATGTTGTTTTTTTTTTGTGGTTTTTGTTTGCCGCCCACTATTCCCTTTGCTGTACGCCGAGTTTGACAATGGTGCGACGTAACTGCAGCGTGGAGGTGTGTGAGTGACGTTGAAATGAACGTGCCATGAAGACGCATTGTTGTTGCATTGTACTGTACGTGTACGGCGACACGCACGATGATGTACCATTCGACTCTGATTTTTGATAGCCGTGTCTGACTGATTGCGTACGACGCACGCACACCGATGTCGTCATTCAAGATGCACGCGTGTCCAGTGCAGTACAGTAAGCGCGACGCTAGACGACGGCGGCGGCGGCGGCGGCCGTTTTTGGCGAATGTCTGTACACGTGTTTGTCTGTGTCCATCCGGTATGTATTTGTTTGTTTGAAAGTGTTTTGTGTGTCGGTGACGTGGTCCGATCCGTCGCCCCCCTGAGTAACTGTCGATCGGCGCGATAGACCGGCGTCACGCAACTGAACCGAAGTCGTGGGCACACCCGTCATACTGTTGTACACCGTCGCGCTGAGAACGGTAACGACAGGTTGACTTTGATCGGTCGAATGTCTGGGCAGAACGTGAGGAAGGAGGCAAGAGTGCAGGAGGAAAGGACAGAGGGGGGGGGGGCAAAAGAGAGAGGAAGGGAAAAAGGGGAGAAACGCATTCGTAGAGCAACGGAACGTTCCCGTGTCGGAGGCGTATTGGAGCCGCACTGAAATGCGTTTAACGGCGGCGCGGCTGCAAGTGTCTGCCGTGGTGAACGTTACCTTTGACGGCTGCATTGGCCTTTGCTTTTTGCTTTTGCTTTCGCTTTCGCTTTCCCGGTTGTACGTAACGTTTGTTGGTATGGTTGGTTCTGAGGAAGAGTGTGTGACAGTGCCGTGCCGTCCATGTTCGTGTGCCCTCCCATTGTGTGTATGCTATTGTCTGTGTACTTGAATGATGTATGTAGGTGTTAGTGGACGTGTTTTACCAGTGGGGGGAAATGGATCGTCGATAGTTGGCGTCACTCTGTCACGGTCGAGATGACGCACCCTCCGTACAGAAAGGTGTCGGGAAAGTGTGTGTGTGTGTGTGTGTGTGTGTGTGTGTGTGTGTGTGTGTGCGTGCGTGCGTCCGTGAATTGGCAGTGTTTGGAGGTGGGCGTGCCCTGCATGTGGCCCGGAAGGCTGTTCGTTTGGCGGTAGTGTTGTGTGGACAGGGGAGGGGCATGCGTAACGCTGCTGGCATGGCATTTCGGGAGATGGGAGGGGGCAAACGAGGAAACGAGGAGCGGCGGCCAAAGACGGGACGGGGAGGGGCGCGGTGTGGGTGGCTTGCGCCTGTGCTCGGCGTTGTGGTTTGTGCAAAAGAGGAGGAGAAAAACAATGAGTTGCCAGGGAGGGGAGCGGTGTTGTGTTGTGGTTGTCGTGGTGTAGCCGCAGACGCGGCTGTCAGTGAACGTGGCGAGACGGACGGATGCGCGGAGGGGCGGGGGCGGCGCATTTCGCCGGTGCCGTGCCGTGCCGTGCCATGCCATGCCTGAAAGCCGCGTGGTCGCTGTGTTGTTGGTGGCGTGGGGGCGAGGAGAGTACCGTACGGGTGTGCTTGTGCGCCGGAAATGGCACACTGCGCCTGCCCGTCTTGGAGGCTGATGGCTGTGGTGTGGAAATGGGGCGCGGTGATGTTGAAGCAGTTGAAGAACAGAAAAGAAACCAAGAAGAAAACGGAAGGCGTGATGCGGCGGTGGTGGTGAGAGCGGGAAAAACAAAACAAAACAAAAAAAAAGAAAGAAAAAAAAACAACAAGAAAAAAGAAGGAAAAACAACAAGAAACAAAAAAAGAAAACAAAAAGTCTATCAATATTAAAATGTAAATGGAAATGGAAATGGAAATGGACCCAGGTATAACCTCCCTGCACAAATAGCAGAGAGTCCGATGATAATAAAAATGTGCCAGAATGTTAACGTCCCTACAAAACAAACCCAACGATAATATTAATGAAAGAATGAACCGTATGTAACATTGCAACAGACATAATGGAACCTGATAAATTGTATAAGGGCAGCAGCGTTGACCTTTGGCCCTGTATTCAGAATAAAAAGAGCCAAAGATCGTTACCCCAATGAAAAAGACACTGAAACACGTATGTAACATAGCAGCGATGGCGAGACATTGTAGCATCTGTGACCAGAGAGTTTGCGCTGGACCGCGCGAGTGTTGCGAGCGGTTCTCAGTCAGTCAGTCAGTCAGTCAGTCAGTCAGTCAGTCGTTGCGAGTCTGTAGCTCTGTCTAGTTGAGGGCTGTACTCTGTCAGTAGTCGTCGCGTGCAGTACGCTAATAGTCGTCATGCAGAGCGGTCGGTCAGTAGTAGCAGCCGAGTGCGGTTGTGTGATGTAGGCGGTCGGCAACACTGGTCAAGATGGTGAAGGAGGTATACTGTTAATTAATATAATCATTAGATAATGAAAAATTATATTTATTGTAATTAATTCTCCAACAAGTTCCCCAAAAATAATTTTTATTTCAAAAGCATTTTTCAAAAATGTAATGTTTTATTGAACTAAAGAGTTCGTTGCACTTCCCATTTCATTCCACTTCTTTGAAGAAAAATTTCACTAAAATCACAAAAAAAGAGAATATTATTATTTGCAATGCAGTTCCTCCAAGCGCTGCGCAACAACAAGAGCAGAAATGTGACATCCATTTATTCTGAGGTAAGACTTTAATTCTGATTGTTTTGCACAGGGCCAAAGACCGATATTTCGGCTCAATTGAAGTTTCTTGTCACTGAACGGACTTTAAATGTTGTGAAGAATTTATATTTGAGTCGGATTGCGAATTTCACATTTTTGTTGCCATTTTCAATACCTCTCATTGTGGGCGAGGTTACAATTAGCGCAATGTCCATTAGCATCCGTAAATAACATTGTCCATTATTTTAAATTTTGCGGGGAGGTTACAACACACAAAAAAAAAAAAAAAACAAAAAAGTTGCATTTATATCCGCTCCTCAATTGTAGATACCCCTTACACAGCTGTGTGCAATGAATGAGTGCTGGCTGGTAATTAATTGCACTCCTTGGAGGGAAATGCCATAGGAAGTAGTCTTTAAAAAGTGAATGTTTTTCGTTAAAAGACAAAAGTTGCTTTAGAAAAAAGTAATAGTGGGGCTTTTGTTGTTGAACAAAATAAGTACAATGAACATACGTTATCAGATTTGCGCAATGCAGCTTCACACTACCTTTTGATTATAACACAATATACTATACATCGTCCCGAACCGTGACCAGAGTCGCGAGACGAGCAGAGCACGCCGCCGACGCCCGCTCAGTACAACCGTCCACCCGCTACTACTGTCGACCGACTACTACCTCTCCCGACTCGCGCTACAATATATATAACAACTGTTCCTGGCGACCCGGTGCGTGCCACTACTGTCGTCTGGCGCGGTCCAAGCGCCGACTAGCAACGATAAATAACTCTCTGGTCAGACAGAGATGCTGTCATGCCTCGCCATCGCTCTGGTAACGAATACATACGTGTTGCAGCGTGCGTACCACCGGAACACGCAGTGGCGGAGCCAAAGACTGTGTTGTCGAGGTCGAGTGCGAGCGGGAAGAGAGGCAGCGTCGGCACGGAGATGCAAGCGAGCGAGACGCACGGGGGCTGCGGCGTGGCGCGTTTGCGGTCGGCGCCTTTGGTGGCAACGGCCGGGACAAGCAGCGGTGTATGGTGTGGTGCGGGGCGGACAGGGGCGGCGGTGGACGGGGAGGAGGCGGCGCGACGACGGCATGGGGGCGAAAACGGGACGGGGGACGGCGGATGTTGAGAGGCGTCACGCGCGGACAGGACACAGGACACAGACACAGAGACACACAGATTGGAAAGGGAGGGTGCGCGGTAGTAGTTGGGAATGTGCGTACCGTGCGGGATGGGAGTGGGCGAGGAACACGGTCGTGGCCCCTGTTTGTGGGTGCGTGTGATGACGTCGGTGTGTTGTGGGAAGGGAAGGTGCTGTGGCGGCGGCGCGTAATGGGCGTAGGCCGAAAAGAGAAAGGAACGTGGGCAGTGTGTTGGCAAGCGTCGGTTCGACTGCGACGTTGATGGGCAGGGCAAGGTTAATGGTGGTAGGAGTAGGCGTGTGGGCGCAAAAAATCTGCCGCTGCAGGCGGTGCCGTAACCGCCATGGGGCGGGAAGGAGAGAGGGCCAAAGAAAGAAAGAAAGAAGAAAACAAAATAAAAAAAAAAAAGGAGGGGGGGGGGGGGCGAAAGGAAGGCAGGAAGGACAAGAGGCGAGGCGACGGCTTGCTTTGTGTATCGGTCGGTCTCTGGCTATGCTTCGTTTTCTGCAGCAGGGTCGGTGCGCGGCGTGGCTCGCGGCAGTGGGAACGCCTGGCGGCTGGACGGCCAGCAATGCGGTTGGATGGGCGGCCACAGCACCGCACCTGTGCCCGAGGAGGAGACGCTGGCGGCGGGCCCTGAGGTGAGGCCGGCTCGGCTCGGCTGGGGCTGTGGATGTGTAGGTGTGCGCCGCTGCTGCAACAACGAGTAAAACGCGAGAAGAAGGGATGGCGGTAGAGAGAAAAAAAAAAAAAAGGTCGTGTTGTGTTGATGCGCAGGCAGACGCGTACAGAGAGACGAGCCCGGTCTGCAGCAGGGTGTGGCCGTGCCGAGTGCAGAGCAGCGGCGGCTCGGTTCGGTTCGGTTCGGCCCGGCGGGCCGCGCTGTTGTCGCGGACGTGAGCGCCCCCTGGCGGGTGGCCGGAGGCGGCGCGGCGTGTTGGACGTGTGGCTGGTGGCAGTGCACAATTTGCGAGTGGCTGGCGGTGTGGCGTGGCGGTTGGCGCGTCGGGCGGCGGAGAGGGAGAGAGAGGAGAGGTATGTGTTGCGGGCGCCCTTTGCTGCGCTGCGTCGTTGCGTGTGCCGTACAGGGCGGGCGCTTGTCGACTGTGTGGGCGGTGTGGCGAATTGGCGTGAAACGGCTGCCGAGAGGTGTGTGGTAGCGAGCCGGTCGGTGTCAGTGCGAAGGGGAATGTGCGTGCGTTTGGCGGTTTCGGTGTGCTTTTTGCGGCGTGAGAGTGGGAATTAGTGGGGCCGGCTGTTGTGTTTGTTCCTTGTGTCTTGTGTCGTGTAGGTAGCTTGATGGCAACGTGGAAGGACGCCGGTTTCGTTTCGAGCCTTGCGTGTGGTTGTCGACGTTGACTGGTTGGCGTGTGCCGATGCACGTGCATGTGTGGGTCGCGAGTGCGTTTTTGGCTGGCTGTGTGTGTGTGTGTGTTTTGGGGGGGAAGGGGGAGGCGGTGGTGAAAGTGCAGTCGTTGCCACGGGCGTCGTCGGGTCGGGTGGGGCTGGGGCTGTGCGTCGTGGCGGAAAGGTGGTAGGTTGCGGGAAGCGAGCCCGTCGTTGACGGTGTCGCGTGAGTTGTGAATCGAGTGGGGCGCGGGGCGCGGGGCGCGGGACAGGAGCAGCGTGCCGCTGCGTCGTGGTCGTCAGCAGAGGCTGTGCGTGTGCTTGTCCTTTTTGTGGGCGGTTCGTGCGAGGCGTTTTTGTTTTGTGTTGCCCTAGTTGTTAGTTTATTTTGTTTGTGTTTGTTATTTTGAGACGACGACTGGTTGGTGGCGTGCGCGCGAAGTGGCGGTGTGCGCTTCCCGTGTCGTTTGTGTTGTTTTTTTTTTGTTTTTGTTTTTGTGTGTTTTTTTTTGCACTGGGCCCCGGGGGGTGGGTGGGTGCGTGCGTGTGTGTCGATTGCCGGCTGGCGAAAGGTGCGCCATCGGCGGGGTGGGTCGCCGGCACGAGTAGAGGCGGCGGCGTTGTTGCTGTTGTTGTGTGGTGTTTGTTTTGTTCGGCTGTGTCGGCGAGCTGTGTTGCGGTGCGTGTGAATGGTGGTGCAAAAGTGCTGGCGTTGGGGCTGCGACTGCGACGGCGGCGAGCCGCGGGCGCGCATGATAGTGATGTTGTGAACAGCGGCTGTGTACGGTAGTGGTGTTGTTGTAGCACGACGTGCATCCGGGCCGGCGCGGAAAGCGCAGTTGCGGGCGGTTGCCCTTCGGTGCCAGCCATGTCGCGTGAGCGGCGGGTTGCTGTGGTGTCGACACGTGGTGCTCTGGGTTGTTGTGTGGTGCCCTTTGGCCGGTGGGGGTGGTTCGCGTGCGTCTCGTTCGCGCTCGGTATCTGGTCGTGGTCGTGCTGCTCCCCCGTCTGTCGGCGGTTTTCGACGTCGTCTGTACGTTTTTGTCCGTTTGCGGCGGTGCCTGCCGACGTCGTCCCGTCGCGACCTTTCAACCGAAAGTGTGGCGCCCGAAGGTGAACGAACGTAACCCTGACCTCGGCGCTTTACGCTGAGCCGAGCGAACCGAACCGAACCTAACCTGTGGTGTGGTGAGGTGAGCTCAGCCTGTGAGCCCCAAACGTCTACGTAAGGTAAGCTGTCCGGCGGCTCACGCCTCACGTTTTGAACGCTTTTTTAACCTACGTTTGACGCTTCTTAACCTAGCACTGACCCCTTAACCTAACGTGTAACGTAACCTAACGTAACCTAACCTAACCTAACCTCTGACGCCTGACGTGTTTGAATGCTTAACCTAAGTTTGACGCTTAACCTAACCCAAGTCCCCTTAACCTAACCCACGTCCACCTAACCTAACCGAACCTAACCTAGACGTGTAAACGTAATGTGTAACGCGCAACGTGTAAGGTCGGCTGTCGTGTGTGCTGACGGCAGATTGGGTTGGTCTGTAGATTCGGATTGCGGTTTGCCTCGGTCGAGGGGTTGGGTCGGAAGCGGCGAGGGGCGGCGGCGCCTGTTGCGCAGGCGGCGTCCGTTTGCGGCGGGCAATTGTTGAGAAACGGCTGTGAATGTTGGCGGGCGAGAGGAGGAGGACGGCGCGCGATGTGGCCCGACGGCTGCGGGCCGATCGGGAAACGGCGGGAGGGCGACGGAAGGCGATGGGGCGGCGGAGGCGCGTTTGCACGGCCGTCATCGCCGCACGCCTCGGCTTGTGTGGCTGTGGCGCCGGCCGCGCTGGCCGGGCTGCCGCGGCGACGGTGTGGGAGTTTTGCCGAAGGTTTGGCCATTGTGGCGGGTCGTCGGCTGGGGCTGTGGGGGCGGCATTTGGGCGGGGGCGGCGATTCTCGGCGGGCCGACCCAGGCTGTAGCGCGCGGTAGCTGCAGTTTGGCCGTGGTTTGCGGCGCTGCCGTGGCGACTGGTTGGCGACTGTGGTGTGGCTGTGTGTAGCCCCATCCTCGGTGGTTTGAAAGGCGCGGGCGGTTGTGGCGCAGCTTTGGGGCTGCTCCGCACAGGCTGTCGGACGTTGGGCGGTAGCAAGCGCGGGAGGCGCGGCGCGGCGGCGCGCAGAGTGGCGGCCGCTCTCTCGGCCGTCCGCGCCCGCCCGCGACACTGGCTGGGCCCTTGTGATTCTCTGCTCTGCTCTGCCGTGCTGTGCTGTGCTTGCGTGCCTGCCGTCCCGCTCGCTCTCGCTCTCGCTCTCGCTGTGTGTTACGCGCGTCGTCGAAATGGCAGATCAGGCGGCTACGAACGAGACTGCTGCGGCACCCGCCGCCACCGGCACTACGAAGAAGGCCAAGTCTGCGTCGTCTGCGAAGAAGCCGCGCGCCAAGCCTGCGCACCCGCGCACCTCTGAGATGGTGACGGCCGCCATCAAGAGTCTGAAGGAGCGCGGCGGGTCGTCGCTGCAGGCGATCAAGAAGTACATAGCCGCGCACTACAAGCTGGACGCGGAGAAGCTGGCGCCGTTTATCAAGAAGTACCTCAAGTCGGCCGTCGTGGCGGGCGAGCTGGTGCAGACGAAGGGGAAGGGCGCGTCCGGCTCGTTCAAGCTTGCCGGCGCCGGCGGCGGGGGGGCGGCCGAGGGCGGCAAGGCTCGTGCTGGCGGTGCCAAGAAGAAGCGCGCCGCTCCGGCCAGCAAGGAGAAGAAGGGCGCCCGTGCGGCCGGCGCAAAGAAGGCTGGTGGCGTGAAGGCGGCGACCGGTCGGAAGGCGGGCGCCGCCAAGAAGGCGTCTGCGGCGTCGGCCGCTCCCGCGGGTGCGAAGAAGGCGGCTGCGGCCAAGCCGGCCAAGGCCAAGTCGCCGTCGAAGGCGAAGAAGGCCGCCAAGGTTCCGACGAAGAAGCCGAAGGCGCCGCGCCCGAAGAAGGCGACGACGCCGTCTAAGGCGAAGGCTTCGCCCAAGAAGAAGAAGTAGAGTAGAGTAGAGGAGAAAGAGATGGGAAAGGAAGGGTTTGGCGCTTGACCCCGTCGTCCCCACCCCCCGTCGTCGTCTAGTGGCGCGCAAGAGACGCGCGGCCCAAAACGGCCCTTCTCAGGGCCATCAAAGCACGTCGGGGAAGGTTTTGATTGTCGTGTTGCGTTTGGTGTGGGTGTCTGTCTGTATGCCCGTGGGGATGCTGTTTGCGTGCCGTGGTGGTTTGATTGCGGGGGTCGGTGGCGGGTGTGGGCGGCGGTAGCGGTAAGCGGTGTTGTTGTTGTCGTGGTTGATTGTCGCCGTGTTTGTGGCGGCGGCCGACGGTTGGTTTTCTGTCACGTTGTTTTGTTTGAATACGTTGGTTGGCTTGCCTGCGTTCGTTCTTCTCGGATGTGTGTCTTGTCTAGTCGTGTCTGGTCTTTGTTTTGTTTCTTTGTGTGTGTTATGTTTTGCAACGGGGGGCACGTTGAGATGTGGAAGGAGTCGGCGGGGATTTCGGTGGCGTGTAGAGCGAGCGAGCGCGCCTGCCTGGCCGTTGGCCGTCGGAGTGGAGTGCGGGTTTTTTTTGTTTTCGAAACGAAAGCGGCGGCCGGCCAGCCACCCGTGCGGTGTGACGTCGGCCGTTGGGTATTGTGCGCTTTGAGCGCCGGGGAGGGATGATGTGTGATTGTTGCGCGCTGCTAGCAGGCAGGCAGAGTGAGCGGGTGTGTGTGGCGGACGGACGGGAAGTGGTGGTTTTTGTTTTTGGGTTGCGGGGCGAGAGGCAGGCGACCGACAAAGTTTGCTCGCGACGGAGAGATGTTAGTGGCCCTGAAAAGGGCCGTTTTTGTTTGTGCGGTGCGGTGCCGCGGCGCGGTTTAGGCGCGCTCGCCGCGGATGCGGCGCGCGAGCTGGATGTCCTTGGGCATGATGGTGACGCGCTTGGCGTGGATTGCGCACAGGTTGGTGTCTTCGAAGAGGCCGACGAGGTAGGCCTCGCTGGCCTCCTGCAGGGCCATGACTGCGGAGCTCTGGAAGCGCAGGTCGGTCTTGAAGTCCTGGGCGATCTCGCGCACTAGGCGCTGGAATGGCAGCTTGCGGATGAGCAGCTCTGTGCTCTTCTGGTAGCGCCTGATTTCTCGCAGGGCGACGGTGCCCGGCCTGTAGCGGTGGGGCTTCTTGACGCCTCCGGTGGCGGGCGCGCTCTTCCTCGCCGCCTTGGTGGCGAGCTGTTTGCGCGGCGCCTTTCCGCCGGTGGACTTGCGGGCCGTTTGCTTTGTGCGGGCCATGGCGGTAGCGTTGGCGGTAGCGGAGCGGCGTGCGTGGAGGTTAGGTGCGGCGCGGCGTCCGGTGCTGCCTTGACAACGGGCCCGCGCGCCTCCGTGCTGCGCTTATATGCCCTCGGTTGCGCGTGGTGGGGGGAGGGCGGGCCAGAGTCTATATAGGGGGGCGGCGGGCGCGCTGGGCGCAGACCGTAGCCGACTCGCCAGCCGCTGCAGCTGCTGTTTGTGCACGTTTTGCTTTGCCCGAGGAAGGAAGGATGACAGGCCGCGGCAAGGGAGGAAAGGGGCTCGGCAAGGGTGGCGCCAAGCGGCACCGCAAGGTGTTGCGCGACAACATCCAGGGCATCACGAAGCCCGCCATCCGCCGCCTGGCTCGCAGGGGCGGCGTGAAGCGCATCTCTGGTCTGATCTACGAGGAGACCCGCGGGGTGCTGAAGGTGTTCCTGGAGAACGTGATCCGCGACGCGGTGACGTACACTGAGCACGCCAAGCGCAAGACTGTGACGGCCATGGACGTGGTGTACGCCCTGAAGAGGCAGGGGCGCACCCTGTACGGTTTCGGCGGTTAGGCTGCGTCGCAGCGGGCGCTGGCCTTCCCGCGGCCGTGCTTGTGGGTGGGAGAGACTAGAAAACGGCCCTTTTCAGGGCCACCACACTGTTCGGAAGTTGAAAAGTGCGAAAGAGTCTGTGTTGTTGTTGTTGTTGTTGCTGCGTGTGTGTGCGCTGTGTTGTTCGTTTGTTTGTTTGTTTGTTTGTTTGTTTGTTTCTTTCTTTCTTTCCGTTTGAGCGACGTGATGTGGCTGGGAGGGGAGAAGGAAAGGAAACGTGTCATGTGGCTGGCTGTGTGTGGAGCTGCTTCGTTTGTGTTTGTTATTGTGTGTCTTTGTATCGATCGCGACGGAGATGGCGGGCTGTGTGTTGTTGTGCGAGAGAGGCGGTAATTATTTGCTTGCGTGGTTTGGCTCTGTGTGTTTGCGGCGGCGTTGGGGTTTCCGAGGCAAGGCGTGTGGGCATAGGCGGCCGGATCAGCTGTTTCGTTCGTGTCGACGGCCGTTGCGCGCGGGAGTGGAGGGCGGTGTGTCGACACGCCTCCCTTTAACAATGGTCATTATTGCTGCCGTTGTCGTTTGGAAGGCGACTCTGCGACCGTGCAAAATGTGTGTGTGTGTGTGTGTGTGTGTGTGTGTGTGTGTGTGTGCGGGCTGTGTGGACGACAAGATGGCGGACGTGCGCCGGCGGCGGCTGTGCTGTGAAAGTGCAAAGTTGAAACAAAACAAGGTGCGGCGAGGACGACTGAAATTTTGCTTTGGACGTAGGTTTGTGTGGTGGCCCTGAAAAGGGCCGATTGTTGTGGGCCGGGCCGAGCCGAGCCGGCAAAGCGCGTTGCGTGCAGGGGAGCACGCGGCGCTGCGATTGCCTGGCCTCCTTTAGGCCTTCTTCTCGGTCTTCTTTGGCAGCAGGACGGCCTGGATGTTGGGTAGGACACCACCCTGTGCGATGGTGACGCCCGACAGGAGCTTGTTGAGCTCCTCGTCGTTGCGGATGGCAAGCTGCAGGTGGCGCGGGATGATGCGCGTCTTCTTGTTGTCGCGGGCCGCGTTTCCGGCCAGCTCGAGCACCTCAGCCGCGAGGTACTCCATGACGGCGGCGAGGTAGACGGGCGCCCCGGCGCCGACGCGCTCTGCGTAGTTTCCCTTGCGCAGGAGGCGGTGGATTCTGCCGACCGGGAACTGGAGCCCAGCCCTGCTTGAGCGGGACTTTGACTTGCCCTTGACTTTGCCTCCCTTTCCGCGTCCGGACATGGCGATGGGCTAGCGACGGTGCACACGAGAAGGAAACGAAAACGACCGGTGCGAGCGGCAGCGAGTCGAGCAGCGGAGTGCGTGCCGGCGCAGCCGGGGTGGGGGTGCTTTATGGGCTCGGGTGCGGCGGCCGGTTGCGCGCGCGCCCCATTGGTCGGCGGCCGCAACAGGGCGAGCTGGTAAAGGTGCGGCGGCGGCTGGCGGCGGGTGCCACTGTGTGGGGAGACGCTGACTAGAGCGGAGCGCTTGCTACTGGTGTTGCTGCTGCCGCCGTACGTTGGTTCGAGATGCCGCCCAAGACTAGCGGGAAGGCCGCCCAAGAAGGCTGGCAAGGCGCAGAAGAACATTTCGAAGGGCGACAAGAAGAAGAAGCGCAAGAGGAAGGAGAGCTATGCCATCTACATCTACAAGGTGCTGAAGCAGGTGCACCCTGACACGGGCATCTCGTCGAAGGCGATGAGCATCATGAACAGCTTCGTGAACGACATTTTCGAGCGCATTGCGGCCGAGGCTTCTCGCCTGGCGCACTACAACAAGCGCTCGACCATCACGTCCCGCGAGATCCAGACCGCTGTGCGGCTGTTGCTGCCTGGCGAGCTGGCCAAGCACGCCGTGAGCGAGGGCACGAAGGCGGTGACCAAGTACACGAGCTCCAAGTAAGGAGGTGGCTCTGGAACGGAAGGAAGGATGGAGAGAGAATGCTCCTCCGTTGCGAGAGCGGCAAAACGGCCCTTTTCAGGGCCACCAACTTGCCTTTTGCGGGAAGGGCGGAATTGTTGTTGTTGTTTGTGTGGACGGCTGTGATGTATGTGTGCATTTTGATTGTGGGTGGGGGGGCGCGTCAAAGCGTGTTGCGCGGGGTACGGCCACGAGGTTGGTCGCCGTGGCGTGGAATGGTGGCACGCCTCGTTGGCGTGGTTTTTGACCCATTTGGTGTTGTTGGTGTGTGTGTTACCTGTCTGCGAGGGGGGACAGTGCGATCGCCGACTTTTGTGTCACCGTAACGACGGCCGTTTGCGGGTTTGTTTTTTGCACATCATACATGGCGAGGGTGAAATGTGAAATGTTGTTTTTTTTTTGTGGTTTTTGTTTGCCGCCCACTATTCCCTTTGCTGTACGCCGAGTTTGACAATGGTGCGACGTAACTGCAGCGTGGAGGTGTGTGAGTGACGTTGAAATGAACGTGCCATGAAGACGCATTGTTGTTGCATTGTACTGTACGTGTACGGCGACACGCACGATGATGTACCATTCGACTCTGATTTTTGATAGCCGTGTCTGACTGATTGCGTACGACGCACGCACACCGATGTCGTCATTCAAGATGCACGCGTGTCCAGTGCAGTACAGTAAGCGCGACGCTAGACGACGGCGGCGGCGGCGGCGGCCGTTTTTGGCGAATGTCTGTACACGTGTTTGTCTGTGTCCATCCGGTATGTATTTGTTTGTTTGAAAGTGTTTTGTGTGTCGGTGACGTGGTCCGATCCGTCGCCCCCCTGAGTAACTGTCGATCGGCGCGATAGACCGGCGTCACGCAACTGAACCGAAGTCGTGGGCACACCCGTCATACTGTTGTACACCGTCGCGCTGAGAACGGTAACGACAGGTTGACTTTGATCGGTCGAATGTCTGGGCAGAACGTGAGGAAGGAGGCAAGAGTGCAGGAGGAAAGGACAGAGGGGGGGGGGGCAAAAGAGAGAGGAAGGGAAAAAGGGGAGAAACGCATTCGTAGAGCAACGGAACGTTCCCGTGTCGGAGGCGTATTGGAGCCGCACTGAAATGCGTTTAACGGCGGCGCGGCTGCAAGTGTCTGCCGTGGTGAACGTTACCTTTGACGGCTGCATTGGCCTTTGCTTTTTGCTTTTGCTTTCGCTTTCGCTTTCCCGGTTGTACGTAACGTTTGTTGGTATGGTTGGTTCTGAGGAAGAGTGTGTGACAGTGCCGTGCCGTCCATGTTCGTGTGCCCTCCCATTGTGTGTATGCTATTGTCTGTGTACTTGAATGATGTATGTAGGTGTTAGTGGACGTGTTTTACCAGTGGGGGGAAATGGATCGTCGATAGTTGGCGTCACTCTGTCACGGTCGAGATGACGCACCCTCCGTACAGAAAGGTGTCGGGAAAGTGTGTGTGTGTGTGTGTGTGTGTGTGTGTGTGTGTGTGTGTGTGTGTGTGTGTGTGTGCGTGCGTGCGTCCGTGAATTGGCAGTGTTTGGAGGTGGGCGTGCCCTGCATGTGGCCCGGAAGGCTGTTCGTTTGGCGGTAGTGTTGTGTGGACAGGGGAGGGGCATGCGTAACGCTGCTGGCATGGCATTTCGGGAGATGGGAGGGGGCAAACGAGGAAACGAGGAGCGGCGGCCAAAGACGGGACGGGGAGGGGCGCGGTGTGGGTGGCTTGCGCCTGTGCTCGGCGTTGTGGTTTGTGCAAAAGAGGAGGAGAAAAACAATGAGTTGCCAGGGAGGGGAGCGGTGTTGTGTTGTGGTTGTCGTGGTGTAGCCGCAGACGCGGCTGTCAGTGAACGTGGCGAGACGGACGGATGCGCGGAGGGGCGGGGGCGGCGCATTTCGCCGGTGCCGTGCCGTGCCGTGCCATGCCATGCCTGAAAGCCGCGTGGTCGCTGTGTTGTTGGTGGCGTGGGGGCGAGGAGAGTACCGTACGGGTGTGCTTGTGCGCCGGAAATGGCACACTGCGCCTGCCCGTCTTGGAGGCTGATGGCTGTGGTGTGGAAATGGGGCGCGGTGATGTTGAAGCAGTTGAAGAACAGAAAAGAAACCAAGAAGAAAACGGAAGGCGTGATGCGGCGGTGGTGGTGAGAGCGGGAAAAACAAAACAAAACAAAAAAAAAGAAAGAAAAAAAAACAACAAGAAAAAAGAAGGAAAAACAACAAGAAACAAAAAAAGAAAACAAAAAGTCTATCAATATTAAAATGTAAATGGAAATGGAAATGGAAATGGACCCAGGTATAACCTCCCTGCACAAATAGCAGAGAGTCCGATGATAATAAAAATGTGCCAGAATGTTAACGTCCCTACAAAACAAACCCAACGATAATATTAATGAAAGAATGAACCGTATGTAACATTGCAACAGACATAATGGAACCTGATAAATTGTATAAGGGCAGCAGCGTTGACCTTTGGCCCTGTATTCAGAATAAAAAGAGCCAAAGATCGTTACCCCAATGAAAAAGACACTGAAACACGTATGTAACATAGCAGCGATGGCGAGACATTGTAGCATCTGTGACCAGAGAGTTTGCGCTGGACCGCGCGAGTGTTGCGAGCGGTTCTCAGTCAGTCAGTCAGTCAGTCAGTCAGTCAGTCAGTCGTTGCGAGTCTGTAGCTCTGTCTAGTTGAGGGCTGTACTCTGTCAGTAGTCGTCGCGTGCAGTACGCTAATAGTCGTCATGCAGAGCGGTCGGTCAGTAGTAGCAGCCGAGTGCGGTTGTGTGATGTAGGCGGTCGGCAACACTGGTCAAGATGGTGAAGGAGGTATACTGTTAATTAATATAATCATTAGATAATGAAAAATTATATTTATTGTAATTAATTCTCCAACAAGTTCCCCAAAAATAATTTTTATTTCAAAAGCATTTTTCAAAAATGTAATGTTTTATTGAACTAAAGAGTTCGTTGCACTTCCCATTTCATTCCACTTCTTTGAAGAAAAATTTCACTAAAATCACAAAAAAAGAGAATATTATTATTTGCAATGCAGTTCCTCCAAGCGCTGCGCAACAACAAGAGCAGAAATGTGACATCCATTTATTCTGAGGTAAGACTTTAATTCTGATTGTTTTGCACAGGGCCAAAGACCGATATTTCGGCTCAATTGAAGTTTCTTGTCACTGAACGGACTTTAAATGTTGTGAAGAATTTATATTTGAGTCGGATTGCGAATTTCACATTTTTGTTGCCATTTTCAATACCTCTCATTGTGGGCGAGGTTACAATTAGCGCAATGTCCATTAGCATCCGTAAATAACATTGTCCATTATTTTAAATTTTGCGGGGAGGTTACAACACACAAAAAAAAAAAAAAAAACAAAAAAGTTGCATTTATATCCGCTCCTCAATTGTAGATACCCCTTACACAGCTGTGTGCAATGAATGAGTGCTGGCTGGTAATTAATTGCACTCCTTGGAGGGAAATGCCATAGGAAGTAGTCTTTAAAAAGTGAATGTTTTTCGTTAAAAGACAAAAGTTGCTTTAGAAAAAAGTAATAGTGGGGCTTTTGTTGTTGAACAAAATAAGTACAATGAACATACGTTATCAGATTTGCGCAATGCAGCTTCACACTACCTTTTGATTATAACACAATATACTATACATCGTCCCGAACCGTGACCAGAGTCGCGAGACGAGCAGAGCACGCCGCCGACGCCCGCTCAGTACAACCGTCCACCCGCTACTACTGTCGACCGACTACTACCTCTCCCGACTCGCGCTACAATATATATAACAACTGTTCCTGGCGACCCGGTGCGTGCCACTACTGTCGTCTGGCGCGGTCCAAGCGCCGACTAGCAACGATAAATAACTCTCTGGTCAGACAGAGATGCTGTCATGCCTCGCCATCGCTCTGGTAACGAATACATACGTGTTGCAGCGTGCGTACCACCGGAACACGCAGTGGCGGAGCCAAAGACTGTGTTGTCGAGGTCGAGTGCGAGCGGGAAGAGAGGCAGCGTCGGCACGGAGATGCAAGCGAGCGAGACGCA
Organism: Schistocerca piceifrons; assembly: GCF_021461385.2. NCBI lineage: Eukaryota > Metazoa > Arthropoda > Insecta > Orthoptera > Acrididae > Schistocerca > Schistocerca piceifrons. The sequence continues at coordinate 84,430 of NW_025726865.1, read as the reverse complement.
CGGGGGCTGCGGCGTGGCGCGTTTGCGGTCGGCGCCTTTGGTGGCAACGGCCGGGACAAGCAGCGGTGTATGGTGTGGTGCGGGGCGGACAGGGGCGGCGGTGGACGGGGAGGAGGCGGCGCGACGACGGCATGGGGGCGAAAACGGGACGGGGGACGGCGGATGTTGAGAGGCGTCACGCGCGGACAGGACACAGGACACAGACACAGAGACACACAGATTGGAAAGGGAGGGTGCGCGGTAGTAGTTGGGAATGTGCGTACCGTGCGGGATGGGAGTGGGCGAGGAACACGGTCGTGGCCCCTGTTTGTGGGTGCGTGTGATGACGTCGGTGTGTTGTGGGAAGGGAAGGTGCTGTGGCGGCGGCGCGTAATGGGCGTAGGCCGAAAAGAGAAAGGAACGTGGGCAGTGTGTTGGCAAGCGTCGGTTCGACTGCGACGTTGATGGGCAGGGCAAGGTTAATGGTGGTAGGAGTAGGCGTGTGGGCGCAAAAAATCTGCCGCTGCAGGCGGTGCCGTAACCGCCATGGGGCGGGAAGGAGAGAGGGCCAAAGAAAGAAAGAAAGAAGAAAACAAAATAAAAAAAAAAAAGGAGGGGGGGGGGGGCGAAAGGAAGGCAGGAAGGACAAGAGGCGAGGCGACGGCTTGCTTTGTGTATCGGTCGGTCTCTGGCTATGCTTCGTTTTCTGCAGCAGGGTCGGTGCGCGGCGTGGCTCGCGGCAGTGGGAACGCCTGGCGGCTGGACGGCCAGCAATGCGGTTGGATGGGCGGCCACAGCACCGCACCTGTGCCCGAGGAGGAGACGCTGGCGGCGGGCCCTGAGGTGAGGCCGGCTCGGCTCGGCTGGGGCTGTGGATGTGTAGGTGTGCGCCGCTGCTGCAACAACGAGTAAAACGCGAGAAGAAGGGATGGCGGTAGAGAGAAAAAAAAAAAAAAGGTCGTGTTGTGTTGATGCGCAGGCAGACGCGTACAGAGAGACGAGCCCGGTCTGCAGCAGGGTGTGGCCGTGCCGAGTGCAGAGCAGCGGCGGCTCGGTTCGGTTCGGTTCGGCCCGGCGGGCCGCGCTGTTGTCGCGGACGTGAGCGCCCCCTGGCGGGTGGCCGGAGGCGGCGCGGCGTGTTGGACGTGTGGCTGGTGGCAGTGCACAATTTGCGAGTGGCTGGCGGTGTGGCGTGGCGGTTGGCGCGTCGGGCGGCGGAGAGGGAGAGAGAGGAGAGGTATGTGTTGCGGGCGCCCTTTGCTGCGCTGCGTCGTTGCGTGTGCCGTACAGGGCGGGCGCTTGTCGACTGTGTGGGCGGTGTGGCGAATTGGCGTGAAACGGCTGCCGAGAGGTGTGTGGTAGCGAGCCGGTCGGTGTCAGTGCGAAGGGGAATGTGCGTGCGTTTGGCGGTTTCGGTGTGCTTTTTGCGGCGTGAGAGTGGGAATTAGTGGGGCCGGCTGTTGTGTTTGTTCCTTGTGTCTTGTGTCGTGTAGGTAGCTTGATGGCAACGTGGAAGGACGCCGGTTTCGTTTCGAGCCTTGCGTGTGGTTGTCGACGTTGACTGGTTGGCGTGTGCCGATGCACGTGCATGTGTGGGTCGCGAGTGCGTTTTTGGCTGGCTGTGTGTGTGTGTGTGTTTTGGGGGGGAAGGGGGAGGCGGTGGTGAAAGTGCAGTCGTTGCCACGGGCGTCGTCGGGTCGGGTGGGGCTGGGGCTGTGCGTCGTGGCGGAAAGGTGGTAGGTTGCGGGAAGCGAGCCCGTCGTTGACGGTGTCGCGTGAGTTGTGAATCGAGTGGGGCGCGGGGCGCGGGGCGCGGGACAGGAGCAGCGTGCCGCTGCGTCGTGGTCGTCAGCAGAGGCTGTGCGTGTGCTTGTCCTTTTTGTGGGCGGTTCGTGCGAGGCGTTTTTGTTTTGTGTTGCCCTAGTTGTTAGTTTATTTTGTTTGTGTTTGTTATTTTGAGACGACGACTGGTTGGTGGCGTGCGCGCGAAGTGGCGGTGTGCGCTTCCCGTGTCGTTTGTGTTGTTTTTTTTTTGTTTTTGTTTTTGTGTGTTTTTTTTTGCACTGGGCCCCGGGGGGTGGGTGGGTGCGTGCGTGTGTGTCGATTGCCGGCTGGCGAAAGGTGCGCCATCGGCGGGGTGGGTCGCCGGCACGAGTAGAGGCGGCGGCGTTGTTGCTGTTGTTGTGTGGTGTTTGTTTTGTTCGGCTGTGTCGGCGAGCTGTGTTGCGGTGCGTGTGAATGGTGGTGCAAAAGTGCTGGCGTTGGGGCTGCGACTGCGACGGCGGCGAGCCGCGGGCGCGCATGATAGTGATGTTGTGAACAGCGGCTGTGTACGGTAGTGGTGTTGTTGTAGCACGACGTGCATCCGGGCCGGCGCGGAAAGCGCAGTTGCGGGCGGTTGCCCTTCGGTGCCAGCCATGTCGCGTGAGCGGCGGGTTGCTGTGGTGTCGACACGTGGTGCTCTGGGTTGTTGTGTGGTGCCCTTTGGCCGGTGGGGGTGGTTCGCGTGCGTCTCGTTCGCGCTCGGTATCTGGTCGTGGTCGTGCTGCTCCCCCGTCTGTCGGCGGTTTTCGACGTCGTCTGTACGTTTTTGTCCGTTTGCGGCGGTGCCTGCCGACGTCGTCCCGTCGCGACCTTTCAACCGAAAGTGTGGCGCCCGAAGGTGAACGAACGTAACCCTGACCTCGGCGCTTTACGCTGAGCCGAGCGAACCGAACCGAACCTAACCTGTGGTGTGGTGAGGTGAGCTCAGCCTGTGAGCCCCAAACGTCTACGTAAGGTAAGCTGTCCGGCGGCTCACGCCTCACGTTTTGAACGCTTTTTTAACCTACGTTTGACGCTTCTTAACCTAGCACTGACCCCTTAACCTAACGTGTAACGTAACCTAACGTAACCTAACCTAACCTAACCTCTGACGCCTGACGTGTTTGAATGCTTAACCTAAGTTTGACGCTTAACCTAACCCAAGTCCCCTTAACCTAACCCACGTCCACCTAACCTAACCGAACCTAACCTAGACGTGTAAACGTAATGTGTAACGCGCAACGTGTAAGGTCGGCTGTCGTGTGTGCTGACGGCAGATTGGGTTGGTCTGTAGATTCGGATTGCGGTTTGCCTCGGTCGAGGGGTTGGGTCGGAAGCGGCGAGGGGCGGCGGCGCCTGTTGCGCAGGCGGCGTCCGTTTGCGGCGGGCAATTGTTGAGAAACGGCTGTGAATGTTGGCGGGCGAGAGGAGGAGGACGGCGCGCGATGTGGCCCGACGGCTGCGGGCCGATCGGGAAACGGCGGGAGGGCGACGGAAGGCGATGGGGCGGCGGAGGCGCGTTTGCACGGCCGTCATCGCCGCACGCCTCGGCTTGTGTGGCTGTGGCGCCGGCCGCGCTGGCCGGGCTGCCGCGGCGACGGTGTGGGAGTTTTGCCGAAGGTTTGGCCATTGTGGCGGGTCGTCGGCTGGGGCTGTGGGGGCGGCATTTGGGCGGGGGCGGCGATTCTCGGCGGGCCGACCCAGGCTGTAGCGCGCGGTAGCTGCAGTTTGGCCGTGGTTTGCGGCGCTGCCGTGGCGACTGGTTGGCGACTGTGGTGTGGCTGTGTGTAGCCCCATCCTCGGTGGTTTGAAAGGCGCGGGCGGTTGTGGCGCAGCTTTGGGGCTGCTCCGCACAGGCTGTCGGACGTTGGGCGGTAGCAAGCGCGGGAGGCGCGGCGCGGCGGCGCGCAGAGTGGCGGCCGCTCTCTCGGCCGTCCGCGCCCGCCCGCGACACTGGCTGGGCCCTTGTGATTCTCTCGGACTCCGAGCAGCTTGTGCTGTGTGTCGATCACCTAGGGGCGGCGTTATTACTTCGCACCTGGTGATCGGAGCGCAAAATTGTCGTGCCGTCAGGGTGTTAGGGCGAGATAGGTGGCAGGAGAACGTGCCCGGACTAGCTGGGACTAGTAATGAGTAGTACAGGGAAAGATGAAGACCCAGGGCCTCAGACGCGGGGGCCCGACCGGGAGCAGGCCGGCCCCCCGCGCGCTGTACGTCCGCGGCCTTCGAGGCAAAGATTTAGTAGTAGGGCCGAGGCCGAGCTCGCGGGTAGGTCTGAGCCTAACTCCAACACCACACAAGATACAGACGTAGAACTAGCAATACGACAGCAGATTCAGAAATTACAAGCACAACAAGACAACAACATGGAGACACTTCGAAATGATAAACCAGCCAATCACGACGCACCACGTTCGGACACTGACAAAAATTCAACAAATGAAGACACCAACCAAACATATGACGACGATAACTGCTCACAATATTACCGCTCATCCGACTCTGAAATTTCTGAAACAGAAGACATGGAACAGGACGATGGGGAAGGGGAATTCCAAACCCCTCCCCCACGTAAAACAGCGAAGAGGAAAAACACAGAAGATGACACCGTACCACACAAACAATTCTCCATCCAGACTGAAAACAGATTTGAACCTCTTTCACCTCCACCTCAGCGAAGCAATAGCAATGTAAATCCAGTACCGGCACCCCATCCAACTCCATCATCATCAACTGCTCCCCAAGCTACCACCAGAAAACCAAGAATCCCGCCTATCACAATTCAGTACAAGGGACATTACTTAACGCTCAATGCCGCACTCAAGAAACATATGGACGGACCAATACAGGCGATCTACAAAGGAGACACAATCAAGTACCATTTCGATTCATTGAAGGACCAAAGAACAGCACTCGACTTTTTCCAGCACCACAACATTTCCAACTTCACGCACCAACCACAGCACGAAAGACAGTTAAAAGTAGTAATCAAAGGTCTACCTGAAACAGTGACAGAGGCTGAAGTAGAAAAAGACTTACGAGACCTCAACTTTATGCCGCGCAACGTCCACCAATACAAGAAGAGAGATAATAACACGAAACAACTCAGACCCATGGATGTATTCTGTGTAACGCTTGACCGGAAACCAGAAAACGATGCCATCTATCATGTCCGATACATCCTTGATACGAAAGTAACAGTCGAATCATACCAGAACAAAGATGGTCCTCCGCAATGCAAAAAATGCCAGGGATTTTTCCACACTGCAAATTACTGCTCCATGCCCACTCGCTGTGTCCGCTGCGGTGGCGCACATAGAGCACGAGACTGTAACCTTCCAGTTAATGCCACCTCATACTGCGTTAATTGCAAACAAGACGGCCACCCCGCATCTTTTCGCGGCTGCGAAGAATTTCAGAAAGCAATCCGGATATACAACGCACAACGACCAAGAACCACCACTCCCACAGTAGCAACAATCCAACCAACCATTAAACACACACCAATGCCAACTCCAGCCGAAGCCAGCCGCAGAGGACGGAAAACATGGACAAATATTCAGACAACCCAGGAATCACCTTCAACCACCCAGGCTCACCAGACAACAAACTCAACCTCAAACCAATCAACTGGACCTGCTTCCTTCCTCGACTTCCTAAATCATATGACAAATTTCTGGAAGAATTCACAGTGGACGAACTTCATTTCAATCATTACCACCACATTTCAAAATTTCATGACTGCACCAGACTTAGTATCTAAAGTAATGGCAATTGTCGGTGGAATCATGAAATTCTTTGCAACCGACAATGGAAATTAGACCAACCAAGAGCCAAAACCTCCGTTTTTGTAATTTTAATGCGTCAGGGATTCACAACAAAGCAGACTTACTAAATGAATTTATTGAAGACAATAAGATTGACATACTATTTGCCACGGAAACTCATTTACGTCCATCACAGTCATTTAAACTTCGCAATATGATATGCCACCGAACAGACAGGACTAATCGACAGGGAGGCGGAACAGCCATCTTCATTCGATCTCATATTCGACACAACCCGGAAATCACGCCACAGATGACATCTCTAGAAGCCACAATCGTAAAAATTGAAACAACACAAGGGAAAGTAACCCTGGTGGCTGCATACCTCAGCCCCAGAGTTACACTCGAAGAAAACGACCTACTCCAAATATTTGACAATAACAATAAAATTTTACTGGCCGGTGATTTAAATGCTAAAAACACTACCTGGAACTCGCGAAGGAACAATGCACGTGGAAACACACTTTATAACTTACAAGGAAGACTGAACGCCGTAATTTCCGCTCCTCAAGACATCACCCACATTCCATTCAATCACCGCCAGCAACCCGACGTCCTGGATATCTGTATAACCAAGAACCTCGATCCTGATTTACATCTCCGAACCCTTCAAGACCTCACTTCTGACCACCTACCAGTAATCGGCCACATCGGAAATGCAATAGAACCGCCTCACCCACGACACAAAACCATTATCAATTGGGACCAGTTTCAGAGATGGCTGAATAACAACATTCGTCCCACATTGGACCTAACTACCACACAAAAAATAGAAGAAGCTATCGGAATGTTAACAGACAAAATTAAAACAGCATATAAAAAAGCTTCTGCAACTACAATATTTCCCGAATCAAACACTCACAATCTGCCACCACTCATACAAGATCTAAAATACCTGAAAAACGCAGCTAGACGCCGATGGCTCCACACTCGAAACCCGGACGACAGAAGACAGTTAAACAGACTAAAAAAGCAAATCCATCACCGAGTACAGGAATGGAGAGCCGAAGTCTGGGAAGACCGCATGAGTACACTACAACTTCGTAATACAGATGACTGGAAACTCATCAAGAACCTTCGTCGTACGAAAACACACAAACCGGCTTTACTTCATAATAATAATCTCATATTCGATGCTTTTAGCCAGGCAGAACTTTTCGCAGCCACATATGAACAGCAAAATACAATAGAACCACTTGGAAACCTACAACCCGACATCATACAATATCAACAACATGTCACAACTACAGCACAGAATATCCGTCAGACACCTCCGCGCGATCTACCAGAACTTACCACTCCAGCTGAATTAAAAACAATTATCAACCGACTTGGAAAAAACTCCGCTCCTGGACCGGACCTCATATCCAACATTCATCTCCAGAACCTGCCAAGGAAACCTCTCGTCCTGCTCACCAGAATCATCAATGCCTGCCTAATCAACCAATACTTTCCTCAAGCATGGAAGATTTCTAAAATAGTACCGATACCTAAACCTGGAAAAGACCTGAAGAAACCACAGAACTATAGACCGATAAGCCTTCTCCCTACGATGTCCAAGCTCCTGGAACGTATCCTGCTCCCAAGAATCCGACAACCTTTACTCGATGGCCACATTATCCGACAAGAACAATTTGCATTTCAAGAGAAACTATCAGCCGAACTCCAGATCCTCCGTATTACAGAACACATCACCAAAAACATGAACCTCTCACGATATACAGCCGCAGTTTTTCTAGACGTTGAAAAAGCATATGACAAAGTGTGGAAGGACAACCTACTAACTAAATTAAAAGACCAGACAGACATACCCGAATGTTACATTAAAATCATTGACAGTTTTCTACAGGACCGAAGATGTTTTGTTCAAATTGATAACAAACACTCAGCTCGAAAAACATTACAAGAAGGAATACCGCAGGGTTCGGTGCTCTCGCCGACCCTATTCACAGTATACGTCAATGACATACCAAAAACTGAAACTTCGACAATAGCCCAATTTGCAGACGACACGGCACTCCTCGAGACGCACCGACGATTAGCAACGACAATAACTAGACTGCAACAACAAGTGGACCTTACAGAAAAATGGGCCAAAAGAAACAGGATTAAACTAAACCCGGAGAAGACAGTTGCCATACTATTTACACGCCGGCGCCCACAGATTCACGACCAAATTGAACTAAATGGAACGCAATTACCATGGAAAACATCCGTCAAATACCTCGGTGTAACAGTAGACAACAAAATGCTCTTCAAGCAGCATATTGAACAAAAACGTCTACGTATTTCAAGAACCATTCACGCCATTTACCCTCTATTGGCTAGCAAGGAAATGTTCCAAAAAACGAAATTAAACATATACAAAGCAATAGTAATTCCCATGATACTCTACGGCTGCTCGTCGTGGGGCATAACCAGCAGAACAAATCGGAAACCACTCCAAACACTGCAAAATAGATGTCTAAAACTTATCCTGAATGCACCATGGTGGACAAGGACTACTCGCATACATGAAGAACTTAACATGCCGACCGTCGACAGTCAAATCATCACCACAACAAGAAGACTAATCGAAAAGATTGAAAGGCTCAGACCTACCACGCAGCAATTACAGGACCTAGCAACTACAGAACCAGCCCAATGGCAAAAAATAAGAGTTCCACTCTCCATCCTTCAAGACAACTAAGAGAGGAAAAATCAATAGAACAGCTCCATCAGAACAACGAACCTTCAACAAAATATAACAATACCAAGAAAGTGAGCCTAAAGGACCAACATAATGTGCCCAAAGGCTCTCCAAAGCAAACAAGGTGTCCCATTATTGTAAAATAAATGGTGTCCCCAATAAGCAATCCTTACCCCGCACACTTGAGGGGCCAACCTCCTCCGGAGGTAGTACCCTTGCCGACACACAACACACCAAAAAAAAAAAAAAAAAAAAAAAAAAAAAAAAAAAAAAAAAAAAAAAAAAAAAAAAAAAAATGTGATTCTCTGCTCTGCTCTGCCGTGCTGTGCTGTGCTTGCGTGCCTGCCGTCCCGCTCGCTCTCGCTCTCGCTCTCGCTGTGTGTTACGCGCGTCGTCGAAATGGCAGATCAGGCGGCTACGAACGAGACTGCTGCGGCACCCGCCGCCACCGGCACTACGAAGAAGGCCAAGTCTGCGTCGTCTGCGAAGAAGCCGCGCGCCAAGCCTGCGCACCCGCGCACCTCTGAGATGGTGACGGCCGCCATCAAGAGTCTGAAGGAGCGCGGCGGGTCGTCGCTGCAGGCGATCAAGAAGTACATAGCCGCGCACTACAAGCTGGACGCGGAGAAGCTGGCGCCGTTTATCAAGAAGTACCTCAAGTCGGCCGTCGTGGCGGGCGAGCTGGTGCAGACGAAGGGGAAGGGCGCGTCCGGCTCGTTCAAGCTTGCCGGCGCCGGCGGCGGGGGGGCGGCCGAGGGCGGCAAGGCTCGTGCTGGCGGTGCCAAGAAGAAGCGCGCCGCTCCGGCCAGCAAGGAGAAGAAGGGCGCCCGTGCGGCCGGCGCAAAGAAGGCTGGTGGCGTGAAGGCGGCGACCGGTCGGAAGGCGGGCGCCGCCAAGAAGGCGTCTGCGGCGTCGGCCGCTCCCGCGGGTGCGAAGAAGGCGGCTGCGGCCAAGCCGGCCAAGGCCAAGTCGCCGTCGAAGGCGAAGAAGGCCGCCAAGGTTCCGACGAAGAAGCCGAAGGCGCCGCGCCCGAAGAAGGCGACGACGCCGTCTAAGGCGAAGGCTTCGCCCAAGAAGAAGAAGTAGAGTAGAGTAGAGGAGAAAGAGATGGGAAAGGAAGGGTTTGGCGCTTGACCCCGTCGTCCCCACCCCCCGTCGTCGTCTAGTGGCGCGCAAGAGACGCGCGGCCCAAAACGGCCCTTCTCAGGGCCATCAAAGCACGTCGGGGAAGGTTTTGATTGTCGTGTTGCGTTTGGTGTGGGTGTCTGTCTGTATGCCCGTGGGGATGCTGTTTGCGTGCCGTGGTGGTTTGATTGCGGGGGTCGGTGGCGGGTGTGGGCGGCGGTAGCGGTAAGCGGTGTTGTTGTTGTCGTGGTTGATTGTCGCCGTGTTTGTGGCGGCGGCCGACGGTTGGTTTTCTGTCACGTTGTTTTGTTTGAATACGTTGGTTGGCTTGCCTGCGTTCGTTCTTCTCGGATGTGTGTCTTGTCTAGTCGTGTCTGGTCTTTGTTTTGTTTCTTTGTGTGTGTTATGTTTTGCAACGGGGGGCACGTTGAGATGTGGAAGGAGTCGGCGGGGATTTCGGTGGCGTGTAGAGCGAGCGAGCGCGCCTGCCTGGCCGTTGGCCGTCGGAGTGGAGTGCGGGTTTTTTTTGTTTTCGAAACGAAAGCGGCGGCCGGCCAGCCACCCGTGCGGTGTGACGTCGGCCGTTGGGTATTGTGCGCTTTGAGCGCCGGGGAGGGATGATGTGTGATTGTTGCGCGCTGCTAGCAGGCAGGCAGAGTGAGCGGGTGTGTGTGGCGGACGGACGGGAAGTGGTGGTTTTTGTTTTTGGGTTGCGGGGCGAGAGGCAGGCGACCGACAAAGTTTGCTCGCGACGGAGAGATGTTAGTGGCCCTGAAAAGGGCCGTTTTTGTTTGTGCGGTGCGGTGCCGCGGCGCGGTTTAGGCGCGCTCGCCGCGGATGCGGCGCGCGAGCTGGATGTCCTTGGGCATGATGGTGACGCGCTTGGCGTGGATTGCGCACAGGTTGGTGTCTTCGAAGAGGCCGACGAGGTAGGCCTCGCTGGCCTCCTGCAGGGCCATGACTGCGGAGCTCTGGAAGCGCAGGTCGGTCTTGAAGTCCTGGGCGATCTCGCGCACTAGGCGCTGGAATGGCAGCTTGCGGATGAGCAGCTCTGTGCTCTTCTGGTAGCGCCTGATTTCTCGCAGGGCGACGGTGCCCGGCCTGTAGCGGTGGGGCTTCTTGACGCCTCCGGTGGCGGGCGCGCTCTTCCTCGCCGCCTTGGTGGCGAGCTGTTTGCGCGGCGCCTTTCCGCCGGTGGACTTGCGGGCCGTTTGCTTTGTGCGGGCCATGGCGGTAGCGTTGGCGGTAGCGGAGCGGCGTGCGTGGAGGTTAGGTGCGGCGCGGCGTCCGGTGCTGCCTTGACAACGGGCCCGCGCGCCTCCGTGCTGCGCTTATATGCCCTCGGTTGCGCGTGGTGGGGGGAGGGCGGGCCAGAGTCTATATAGGGGGGCGGCGGGCGCGCTGGGCGCAGACCGTAGCCGACTCGCCAGCCGCTGCAGCTGCTGTTTGTGCACGTTTTGCTTTGCCCGAGGAAGGAAGGATGACAGGCCGCGGCAAGGGAGGAAAGGGGCTCGGCAAGGGTGGCGCCAAGCGGCACCGCAAGGTGTTGCGCGACAACATCCAGGGCATCACGAAGCCCGCCATCCGCCGCCTGGCTCGCAGGGGCGGCGTGAAGCGCATCTCTGGTCTGATCTACGAGGAGACCCGCGGGGTGCTGAAGGTGTTCCTGGAGAACGTGATCCGCGACGCGGTGACGTACACTGAGCACGCCAAGCGCAAGACTGTGACGGCCATGGACGTGGTGTACGCCCTGAAGAGGCAGGGGCGCACCCTGTACGGTTTCGGCGGTTAGGCTGCGTCGCAGCGGGCGCTGGCCTTCCCGCGGCCGTGCTTGTGGGTGGGAGAGACTAGAAAACGGCCCTTTTCAGGGCCACCACACTGTTCGGAAGTTGAAAAGTGCGAAAGAGTCTGTGTTGTTGTTGTTGTTGTTGCTGCGTGTGTGTGCGCTGTGTTGTTCGTTTGTTTGTTTGTTTGTTTGTTTGTTTGTTTCTTTCTTTCTTTCCGTTTGAGCGACGTGATGTGGCTGGGAGGGGAGAAGGAAAGGAAACGTGTCATGTGGCTGGCTGTGTGTGGAGCTGCTTCGTTTGTGTTTGTTATTGTGTGTCTTTGTATCGATCGCGACGGAGATGGCGGGCTGTGTGTTGTTGTGCGAGAGAGGCGGTAATTATTTGCTTGCGTGGTTTGGCTCTGTGTGTTTGCGGCGGCGTTGGGGTTTCCGAGGCAAGGCGTGTGGGCATAGGCGGCCGGATCAGCTGTTTCGTTCGTGTCGACGGCCGTTGCGCGCGGGAGTGGAGGGCGGTGTGTCGACACGCCTCCCTTTAACAATGGTCATTATTGCTGCCGTTGTCGTTTGGAAGGCGACTCTGCGACCGTGCAAAATGTGTGTGTGTGTGTGTGTGTGTGTGTGTGTGTGTGTGTGCGGGCTGTGTGGACGACAAGATGGCGGACGTGCGCCGGCGGCGGCTGTGCTGTGAAAGTGCAAAGTTGAAACAAAACAAGGTGCGGCGAGGACGACTGAAATTTTGCTTTGGACGTAGGTTTGTGTGGTGGCCCTGAAAAGGGCCGATTGTTGTGGGCCGGGCCGAGCCGAGCCGGCAAAGCGCGTTGCGTGCAGGGGAGCACGCGGCGCTGCGATTGCCTGGCCTCCTTTAGGCCTTCTTCTCGGTCTTCTTTGGCAGCAGGACGGCCTGGATGTTGGGTAGGACACCACCCTGTGCGATGGTGACGCCCGACAGGAGCTTGTTGAGCTCCTCGTCGTTGCGGATGGCAAGCTGCAGGTGGCGCGGGATGATGCGCGTCTTCTTGTTGTCGCGGGCCGCGTTTCCGGCCAGCTCGAGCACCTCAGCCGCGAGGTACTCCATGACGGCGGCGAGGTAGACGGGCGCCCCGGCGCCGACGCGCTCTGCGTAGTTTCCCTTGCGCAGGAGGCGGTGGATTCTGCCGACCGGGAACTGGAGCCCAGCCCTGCTTGAGCGGGACTTTGACTTGCCCTTGACTTTGCCTCCCTTTCCGCGTCCGGACATGGCGATGGGCTAGCGACGGTGCACACGAGAAGGAAACGAAAACGACCGGTGCGAGCGGCAGCGAGTCGAGCAGCGGAGTGCGTGCCGGCGCAGCCGGGGTGGGGGTGCTTTATGGGCTCGGGTGCGGCGGCCGGTTGCGCGCGCGCCCCATTGGTCGGCGGCCGCAACAGGGCGAGCTGGTAAAGGTGCGGCGGCGGCTGGCGGCGGGTGCCACTGTGTGGGGAGACGCTGACTAGAGCGGAGCGCTTGCTACTGGTGTTGCTGCTGCCGCCGTACGTTGGTTCGAGATGCCGCCCAAGACTAGCGGGAAGGCCGCCAAGAAGGCTGGCAAGGCGCAGAAGAACATTTCGAAGGGCGACAAGAAGAAGAAGCGCAAGAGGAAGGAGAGCTATGCCATCTACATCTACAAGGTGCTGAAGCAGGTGCACCCTGACACGGGCATCTCGTCGAAGGCGATGAGCATCATGAACAGCTTCGTGAACGACATTTTCGAGCGCATTGCGGCCGAGGCTTCTCGCCTGGCGCACTACAACAAGCGCTCGACCATCACGTCCCGCGAGATCCAGACCGCTGTGCGGCTGTTGCTGCCTGGCGAGCTGGCCAAGCACGCCGTGAGCGAGGGCACGAAGGCGGTGACCAAGTACACGAGCTCCAAGTAAGGAGGTGGCTCTGGAACGGAAGGAAGGATGGAGAGAGAATGCTCCTCCGTTGCGAGAGCGGCAAAACGGCCCTTTTCAGGGCCACCAACTTGCCTTTTGCGGGAAGGGCGGAATTGTTGTTGTTGTTTGTGTGGACGGCTGTGATGTATGTGTGCATTTTGATTGTGGGTGGGGGGGCGCGTCAAAGCGTGTTGCGCGGGGTACGGCCACGAGGTTGGTCGCCGTGGCGTGGAATGGTGGCACGCCTCGTTGGCGTGGTTTTTGACCCATTTGGTGTTGTTGGTGTGTGTGTTACCTGTCTGCGAGGGGGGACAGTGCGATCGCCGACTTTTGTGTCACCGTAACGACGGCCGTTTGCGGGTTTGTTTTTTGCACATCATACATGGCGAGGGTGAAATGTGAAATGTTGTTTTTTTTTTGTGGTTTTTGTTTGCCGCCCACTATTCCCTTTGCTGTACGCCGAGTTTGACAATGGTGCGACGTAACTGCAGCGTGGAGGTGTGTGAGTGACGTTGAAATGAACGTGCCATGAAGACGCATTGTTGTTGCATTGTACTGTACGTGTACGGCGACACGCACGATGATGTACCATTCGACTCTGATTTTTGATAGCCGTGTCTGACTGATTGCGTACGACGCACGCACACCGATGTCGTCATTCAAGATGCACGCGTGTCCAGTGCAGTACAGTAAGCGCGACGCTAGACGACGGCGGCGGCGGCGGCGGCCGTTTTTGGCGAATGTCTGTACACGTGTTTGTCTGTGTCCATCCGGTATGTATTTGTTTGTTTGAAAGTGTTTTGTGTGTCGGTGACGTGGTCCGATCCGTCGCCCCCCTGAGTAACTGTCGATCGGCGCGATAGACCGGCGTCACGCAACTGAACCGAAGTCGTGGGCACACCCGTCATACTGTTGTACACCGTCGCGCTGAGAACGGTAACGACAGGTTGACTTTGATCGGTCGAATGTCTGGGCAGAACGTGAGGAAGGAGGCAAGAGTGCAGGAGGAAAGGACAGAGGGGGGGGGGGCAAAAGAGAGAGGAAGGGAAAAAGGGGAGAAACGCATTCGTAGAGCAACGGAACGTTCCCGTGTCGGAGGCGTATTGGAGCCGCACTGAAATGCGTTTAACGGCGGCGCGGCTGCAAGTGTCTGCCGTGGTGGGCTGCATTGGCCTTTGCTTTTTGCTTTTGCTTTCGCTTTCGCTTTCCCGGTTGTACGTAACGTTTGTTGGTATGGTTGGTTCTGAGGAAGAGTGTGTGACAGTGCCGTGCCGTCCATGTTCGTGTGCCCTCCCATTGTGTGTATGCTATTGTCTGTGTACTTGAATGATGTATGTAGGTGTTAGTGGACGTGTTTTACCAGTGGGGGGAAATGGATCGTCGATAGTTGGCGTCACTCTGTCACGGTCGAGATGACGCACCCTCCGTACAGAAAGGTGTCGGGAAAGTGTGTGTGTGTGTGTGTGTGTGTGTGTGTGTGTGTGTGTGTGTGTGTGTGTGCGTGCGTGCGTCCGTGAATTGGCAGTGTTTGGAGGTGGGCGTGCCCTGCATGTGGCCCGGAAGGCTGTTCGTTTGGCGGTAGTGTTGTGTGGACAGGGGAGGGGCATGCGTAACGCTGCTGGCATGGCATTTCGGGAGATGGGAGGGGGCAAACGAGGAAACGAGGAGCGGCGGCCAAAGACGGGACGGGGAGGGGCGCGGTGTGGGTGGCTTGCGCCTGTGCTCGGCGTTGTGGTTTGTGCAAAAGAGGAGGAGAAAAACAATGAGTTGCCAGGGAGGGGAGCGGTGTTGTGTTGTGGTTGTCGTGGTGTAGCCGCAGACGCGGCTGTCAGTGAACGTGGCGAGACGGACGGATGCGCGGAGGGGCGGGGGCGGCGCATTTCGCCGGTGCCGTGCCGTGCCGTGCCATGCCATGCCTGAAAGCCGCGTGGTCGCTGTGTTGTTGGTGGCGTGGGGGCGAGGAGAGTACCGTACGGGTGTGCTTGTGCGCCGGAAATGGCACACTGCGCCTGCCCGTCTTGGAGGCTGATGGCTGTGGTGTGGAAATGGGGCGCGGTGATGTTGAAGCAGTTGAAGAACAGAAAAGAAACCAAGAAGAAAACGGAAGGCGTGATGCGGCGGTGGTGGTGAGAGCGGGAAAAACAAAACAAAACAAAAAAAAAGAAAGAAAAAAAAACAACAAGAAAAAAGAAGGAAAAACAACAAGAAACAAAAAAAGAAAACAAAAAGTCTATCAATATTAAAATGTAAATGGAAATGGAAATGGAAATGGACCCAGGTATAACCTCCCTGCACAAATAGCAGAGAGTCCGATGATAATAAAAATGTGCCAGAATGTTAACGTCCCTACAAAACAAACCCAACGATAATATTAATGAAAGAATGAACCGTATGTAACATTGCAACAGACATAATGGAACCTGATAAATTGTATAAGGGCAGCAGCGTTGACCTTTGGCCCTGTATTCAGAATAAAAAGAGCCAAAGATCGTTACCCCAATGAAAAAGACACTGAAACACGTATGTAACATAGCAGCGATGGCGAGACATTGTAGCATCTGTGACCAGAGAGTTTGCGCTGGACCGCGCGAGTGTTGCGAGCGGTTCTCAGTCAGTCAGTCAGTCAGTCAGTCAGTCAGTCAGTCGTTGCGAGTCTGTAGCTCTGTCTAGTTGAGGGCTGTACTCTGTCAGTAGTCGTCGCGTGCAGTACGCTAATAGTCGTCATGCAGAGCGGTCGGTCAGTAGTAGCAGCCGAGTGCGGTTGTGTGATGTAGGCGGTCGGCAACACTGGTCAAGATGGTGAAGGAGGTATACTGTTAATTAATATAATCATTAGATAATGAAAAATTATATTTATTGTAATTAATTCTCCAACAAGTTCCCCAAAAATAATTTTTATTTCAAAAGCATTTTTCAAAAATGTAATGTTTTATTGAACTAAAGAGTTCGTTGCACTTCCCATTTCATTCCACTTCTTTGAAGAAAAATTTCACTAAAATCACAAAAAAAGAGAATATTATTATTTGCAATGCAGTTCCTCCAAGCGCTGCGCAACAACAAGAGCAGAAATGTGACATCCATTTATTCTGAGGTAAGACTTTAATTCTGATTGTTTTGCACAGGGCCAAAGACCGATATTTCGGCTCAATTGAAGTTTCTTGTCACTGAACGGACTTTAAATGTTGTGAAGAATTTATATTTGAGTCGGATTGCGAATTTCACATTTTTGTTGCCATTTTCAATACCTCTCATTGTGGGCGAGGTTACAATTAGCGCAATGTCCATTAGCATCCGTAAATAACATTGTCCATTATTTTAAATTTTGCGGGGAGGTTACAACACACAAAAAAAAAAAAAAAAACAAAAAAGTTGCATTTATATCCGCTCCTCAATTGTAGATACCCCTTACACAGCTGTGTGCAATGAATGAGTGCTGGCTGGTAATTAATTGCACTCCTTGGAGGGAAATGCCATAGGAAGTAGTCTTTAAAAAGTGAATGTTTTTCGTTAAAAGACAAAAGTTGCTTTAGAAAAAAGTAATAGTGGGGCTTTTGTTGTTGAACAAAATAAGTACAATGAACATACGTTATCAGATTTGCGCAATGCAGCTTCACACTACCTTTTGATTATAACACAATATACTATACATCGTCCCGAACCGTGACCAGAGTCGCGAGACGAGCAGAGCACGCCGCCGACGCCCGCTCAGTACAACCGTCCACCCGCTACTACTGTCGACCGACTACTACCTCTCCCGACTCGCGCTACAATATATATAACAACTGTTCCTGGCGACCCGGTGCGTGCCACTACTGTCGTCTGGCGCGGTCCAAGCGCCGACTAGCAACGATAAATAACTCTCTGGTCAGACAGAGATGCTGTCATGCCTCGCCATCGCTCTGGTAACGAATACATACGTGTTGCAGCGTGCGTACCACCGGAACACGCAGTGGCGGAGCCAAAGACTGTGTTGTCGAGGTCGAGTGCGAGCGGGAAGAGAGGCAGCGTCGGCACGGAGATGCAAGCGAGCGAGACGCACGGGGGCTGCGGCGTGGCGCGTTTGCGGTCGGCGCCTTTGGTGGCAACGGCCGGGACAAGCAGCGGTGTATGGTGTGGTGCGGGGCGGACAGGGGCGGCGGTGGACGGGGAGGAGGCGGCGCGACGACGGCATGGGGGCGAAAACGGGACGGGGGACGGCGGATGTTGAGAGGCGTCACGCGCGGACAGGACACAGGACACAGACACAGAGACACACAGATTGGAAAGGGAGGGTGCGCGGTAGTAGTTGGGAATGTGCGTACCGTGCGGGATGGGAGTGGGCGAGGAACACGGTCGTGGCCCCTGTTTGTGGGTGCGTGTGATGACGTCGGTGTGTTGTGGGAAGGGAAGGTGCTGTGGCGGCGGCGCGTAATGGGCGTAGGCCGAAAAGAGAAAGGAACGTGGGCAGTGTGTTGGCAAGCGTCGGTTCGACTGCGACGTTGATGGGCAGGGCAAGGTTAATGGTGGTAGGAGTAGGCGTGTGGGCGCAAAAAATCTGCCGCTGCAGGCGGTGCCGTAACCGCCATGGGGCGGGAAGGAGAGAGGGCCAAAGAAAGAAAGAAAGAAGAAAACAAAATAAAAAAAAAAAAGGAGGGGGGGGGGGGGCGAAAGGAAGGCAGGAAGGACAAGAGGCGAGGCGACGGCTTGCTTTGTGTATCGGTCGGTCTCTGGCTATGCTTCGTTTTCTGCAGCAGGGTCGGTGCGCGGCGTGGCTCGCGGCAGTGGGAACGCCTGGCGGCTGGACGGCCAGCAATGCGGTTGGATGGGCGGCCACAGCACCGCACCTGTGCCCGAGGAGGAGACGCTGGCGGCGGGCCCTGAGGTGAGGCCGGCTCGGCTCGGCTGGGGCTGTGGATGTGTAGGTGTGCGCCGCTGCTGCAACAACGAGTAAAACGCGAGAAGAAGGGATGGCGGTAGAGAGAAAAAAAAAAAAAAGGTCGTGTTGTGTTGATGCGCAGGCAGACGCGTACAGAGAGACGAGCCCGGTCTGCAGCAGGGTGTGGCCGTGCCGAGTGCAGAGCAGCGGCGGCTCGGTTCGGTTCGGTTCGGCCCGGCGGGCCGCGCTGTTGTCGCGGACGTGAGCGCCCCCTGGCGGGTGGCCGGAGGCGGCGCGGCGTGTTGGACGTGTGGCTGGTGGCAGTGCACAATTTGCGAGTGGCTGGCGGTGTGGCGTGGCGGTTGGCGCGTCGGGCGGCGGAGAGGGAGAGAGAGGAGAGGTATGTGTTGCGGGCGCCCTTTGCTGCGCTGCGTCGTTGCGTGTGCCGTACAGGGCGGGCGCTTGTCGACTGTGTGGGCGGTGTGGCGAATTGGCGTGAAACGGCTGCCGAGAGGTGTGTGGTAGCGAGCCGGTCGGTGTCAGTGCGAAGGGGAATGTGCGTGCGTTTGGCGGTTTCGGTGTGCTTTTTGCGGCGTGAGAGTGGGAATTAGTGGGGCCGGCTGTTGTGTTTGTTCCTTGTGTCTTGTGTCGTGTAGGTAGCTTGATGGCAACGTGGAAGGACGCCGGTTTCGTTTCGAGCCTTGCGTGTGGTTGTCGACGTTGACTGGTTGGCGTGTGCCGATGCACGTGCATGTGTGGGTCGCGAGTGCGTTTTTGGCTGGCTGTGTGTGTGTGTGTGTTTTGGGGGGGAAGGGGGAGGCGGTGGTGAAAGTGCAGTCGTTGCCACGGGCGTCGTCGGGTCGGGTGGGGCTGGGGCTGTGCGTCGTGGCGGAAAGGTGGTAGGTTGCGGGAAGCGAGCCCGTCGTTGACGGTGTCGCGTGAGTTGTGAATCGAGTGGGGCGCGGGGCGCGGGGCGCGGGACAGGAGCAGCGTGCCGCTGCGTCGTGGTCGTCAGCAGAGGCTGTGCGTGTGCTTGTCCTTTTTGTGGGCGGTTCGTGCGAGGCGTTTTTGTTTTGTGTTGCCCTAGTTGTTAGTTTATTTTGTTTGTGTTTGTTATTTTGAGACGACGACTGGTTGGTGGCGTGCGCGCGAAGTGGCGGTGTGCGCTTCCCGTGTCGTTTGTGTTGTTTTTTTTTTGTTTTTGTTTTTGTGTGTTTTTTTTTGCACTGGGCCCCGGGGGGTGGGTGGGTGCGTGCGTGTGTGTCGATTGCCGGCTGGCGAAAGGTGCGCCATCGGCGGGGTGGGTCGCCGGCACGAGTAGAGGCGGCGGCGTTGTTGCTGTTGTTGTGTGGTGTTTGTTTTGTTCGGCTGTGTCGGCGAGCTGTGTTGCGGTGCGTGTGAATGGTGGTGCAAAAGTGCTGGCGTTGGGGCTGCGACTGCGACGGCGGCGAGCCGCGGGCGCGCATGATAGTGATGTTGTGAACAGCGGCTGTGTACGGTAGTGGTGTTGTTGTAGCACGACGTGCATCCGGGCCGGCGCGGAAAGCGCAGTTGCGGGCGGTTGCCCTTCGGTGCCAGCCATGTCGCGTGAGCGGCGGGTTGCTGTGGTGTCGACACGTGGTGCTCTGGGTTGTTGTGTGGTGCCCTTTGGCCGGTGGGGGTGGTTCGCGTGCGTCTCGTTCGCGCTCGGTATCTGGTCGTGGTCGTGCTGCTCCCCCGTCTGTCGGCGGTTTTCGACGTCGTCTGTACGTTTTTGTCCGTTTGCGGCGGTGCCTGCCGACGTCGTCCCGTCGCGACCTTTCAACCGAAAGTGTGGCGCCCGAAGGTGAACGAACGTAACCCTGACCTCGGCGCTTTACGCTGAGCCGAGCGAACCGAACCGAACCTAACCTGTGGTGTGGTGAGGTGAGCTCAGCCTGTGAGCCCCAAACGTCTACGTAAGGTAAGCTGTCCGGCGGCTCACGCCTCACGTTTTGAACGCTTTTTTAACCTACGTTTGACGCTTCTTAACCTAGCACTGACCCCTTAACCTAACGTGTAACGTAACCTAACGTAACTACCTAACCTAACCTAACCTAACCTAACCTAACCTAACCTCTGACGCCTGACGTGTTTGAATGCTTAACCTAAGTTTGACGCTTAACCTAACCCAAGTCCCCTTAACCTAACCCACGTCCACCTAACCTAACCGAACCTAACCTAGACGTGTAAACGTAATGTGTAACGCGCAACGTGTAAGGTCGGCTGTCGTGTGTGCTGACGGCAGATTGGGTTGGTCTGTAGATTCGGATTGCGGTTTGCCTCGGTCGAGGGGTTGGGTCGGAAGCGGCGAGGGGCGGCGGCGCCTGTTGCGCAGGCGGCGTCCGTTTGCGGCGGGCAATTGTTGAGAAACGGCTGTGAATGTTGGCGGGCGAGAGGAGGAGGACGGCGCGCGATGTGGCCCGACGGCTGCGGGCCGATCGGGAAACGGCGGGAGGGCGACGGAAGGCGATGGGGCGGCGGAGGCGCGTTTGCACGGCCGTCATCGCCGCACGCCTCGGCTTGTGTGGCTGTGGCGCCGGCCGCGCTGGCCGGGCTGCCGCGGCGACGGTGTGGGAGTTTTGCCGAAGGTTTGGCCATTGTGGCGGGTCGTCGGCTGGGGCTGTGGGGGCGGCATTTGGGCGGGGGCGGCGATTCTCGGCGGGCCGACCCAGGCTGTAGCGCGCGGTAGCTGCAGTTTGGCCGTGGTTTGCGGCGCTGCCGTGGCGACTGGTTGGCGACTGTGGTGTGGCTGTGTGTAGCCCCATCCTCGGTGGTTTGAAAGGCGCGGGCGGTTGTGGCGCAGCTTTGGGGCTGCTCCGCACAGGCTGTCGGACGTTGGGCGGTAGCAAGCGCGGGAGGCGCGGCGCGGCGGCGCGCAGAGTGGCGGCCGCTCTCTCGGCCGTCCGCGCCCGCCCGCGACACTGGCTGGGCCCTTGTGATTCTCTGCTCTGCTCTGCCGTGCTGTGCTGTGCTTGCGTGCCTGCCGTCCCGCTCGCTCTCGCTCTCGCTCTCGCTGTGTGTTACGCGCGTCGTCGAAATGGCAGATCAGGCGGCTACGAACGAGACTGCTGCGGCACCCGCCGCCACCGGCACTACGAAGAAGGCCAAGTCTGCGTCGTCTGCGAAGAAGCCGCGCGCCAAGCCTGCGCACCCGCGCACCTCTGAGATGGTGACGGCCGCCATCAAGAGTCTGAAGGAGCGCGGCGGGTCGTCGCTGCAGGCGATCAAGAAGTACATAGCCGCGCACTACAAGCTGGACGCGGAGAAGCTGGCGCCGTTTATCAAGAAGTACCTCAAGTCGGCCGTCGTGGCGGGCGAGCTGGTGCAGACGAAGGGGAAGGGCGCGTCCGGCTCGTTCAAGCTTGCCGGCGCCGGCGGCGGGGGGGCGGCCGAGGGCGGCAAGGCTCGTGCTGGCGGTGCCAAGAAGAAGCGCGCCGCTCCGGCCAGCAAGGAGAAGAAGGGCGCCCGTGCGGCCGGCGCAAAGAAGGCTGGTGGCGTGAAGGCGGCGACCGGTCGGAAGGCGGGCGCCGCCAAGAAGGCGTCTGCGGCGTCGGCCGCTCCCGCGGGTGCGAAGAAGGCGGCTGCGGCCAAGCCGGCCAAGGCCAAGTCGCCGTCGAAGGCGAAGAAGGCCGCCAAGGTTCCGACGAAGAAGCCGAAGGCGCCGCGCCCGAAGAAGGCGACGACGCCGTCTAAGGCGAAGGCTTCGCCCAAGAAGAAGAAGTAGAGTAGAGTAGAGGAGAAAGAGATGGGAAAGGAAGGGTTTGGCGCTTGACCCCGTCGTCCCCACCCCCCGTCGTCGTCTAGTGGCGCGCAAGAGACGCGCGGCCCAAAACGGCCCTTCTCAGGGCCATCAAAGCACGTCGGGGAAGGTTTTGATTGTCGTGTTGCGTTTGGTGTGGGTGTCTGTCTGTATGCCCGTGGGGATGCTGTTTGCGTGCCGTGGTGGTTTGATTGCGGGGGTCGGTGGCGGGTGTGGGCGGCGGTAGCGGTAAGCGGTGTTGTTGTTGTCGTGGTTGATTGTCGCCGTGTTTGTGGCGGCGGCCGACGGTTGGTTTTCTGTCACGTTGTTTTGTTTGAATACGTTGGTTGGCTTGCCTGCGTTCGTTCTTCTCGGATGTGTGTCTTGTCTAGTCGTGTCTGGTCTTTGTTTTGTTTCTTTGTGTGTGTTATGTTTTGCAACGGGGGGCACGTTGAGATGTGGAAGGAGTCGGCGGGGATTTCGGTGGCGTGTAGAGCGAGCGAGCGCGCCTGCCTGGCCGTTGGCCGTCGGAGTGGAGTGCGGGTTTTTTTTGTTTTCGAAACGAAAGCGGCGGCCGGCCAGCCACCCGTGCGGTGTGACGTCGGCCGTTGGGTATTGTGCGCTTTGAGCGCCGGGGAGGGATGATGTGTGATTGTTGCGCGCTGCTAGCAGGCAGGCAGAGTGAGCGGGTGTGTGTGGCGGACGGACGGGAAGTGGTGGTTTTTGTTTTTGGGTTGCGGGGCGAGAGGCAGGCGACCGACAAAGTTTGCTCGCGACGGAGAGATGTTAGTGGCCCTGAAAAGGGCCGTTTTTGTTTGTGCGGTGCGGTGCCGCGGCGCGGTTTAGGCGCGCTCGCCGCGGATGCGGCGCGCGAGCTGGATGTCCTTGGGCATGATGGTGACGCGCTTGGCGTGGATTGCGCACAGGTTGGTGTCTTCGAAGAGGCCGACGAGGTAGGCCTCGCTGGCCTCCTGCAGGGCCATGACTGCGGAGCTCTGGAAGCGCAGGTCGGTCTTGAAGTCCTGGGCGATCTCGCGCAATCTCGCGCACTAGGCGCTGGAATGGCAGCTTGCGGATGAGCAGCTCTGTGCTCTTCTGGTAGCGCCTGATTTCTCGCAGGGCGACGGTGCCCGGCCTGTAGCGGTGGGGCTTCTTGACGCCTCCGGTGGCGGGCGCGCTCTTCCTCGCCGCCTTGGTGGCGAGCTGTTTGCGCGGCGCCTTTCCGCCGGTGGACTTGCGGGCCGTTTGCTTTGTGCGGGCCATGGCGGTAGCGTTGGCGGTAGCGGAGCGGCGTGCGTGGAGGTTAGGTGCGGCGCGGCGTCCGGTGCTGCCTTGACAACGGGCCCGCGCGCCTCCGTGCTGCGCTTATATGCCCTCGGTTGCGCGTGGTGGGGGGAGGGCGGGCCAGAGTCTATATAGGGGGGCGGCGGGCGCGCTGGGCGCAGACCGTAGCCGACTCGCCAGCCGCTGCAGCTGCTGTTTGTGCACGTTTTGCTTTGCCCGAGGAAGGAAGGATGACAGGCCGCGGCAAGGGAGGAAAGGGGCTCGGCAAGGGTGGCGCCAAGCGGCACCGCAAGGTGTTGCGCGACAACATCCAGGGCATCACGAAGCCCGCCATCCGCCGCCTGGCTCGCAGGGGCGGCGTGAAGCGCATCTCTGGTCTGATCTACGAGGAGACCCGCGGGGTGCTGAAGGTGTTCCTGGAGAACGTGATCCGCGACGCGGTGACGTACACTGAGCACGCCAAGCGCAAGACTGTGACGGCCATGGACGTGGTGTACGCCCTGAAGAGGCAGGGGCGCACCCTGTACGGTTTCGGCGGTTAGGCTGCGTCGCAGCGGGCGCTGGCCTTCCCGCGGCCGTGCTTGTGGGTGGGAGAGACTAGAAAACGGCCCTTTTCAGGGCCACCACACTGTTCGGAAGTTGAAAAGTGCGAAAGAGTCTGTGTTGTTGTTGTTGTTGTTGCTGCGTGTGTGTGCGCTGTGTTGTTCGTTTGTTTGTTTGTTTGTTTGTTTGTTTGTTTCTTTCTTTCTTTCCGTTTGAGCGACGTGATGTGGCTGGGAGGGGAGAAGGAAAGGAAACGTGTCATGTGGCTGGCTGTGTGTGGAGCTGCTTCGTTTGTGTTTGTTATTGTGTGTCTTTGTATCGATCGCGACGGAGATGGCGGGCTGTGTGTTGTTGTGCGAGAGAGGCGGTAATTATTTGCTTGCGTGGTTTGGCTCTGTGTGTTTGCGGCGGCGTTGGGGTTTCCGAGGCAAGGCGTGTGGGCATAGGCGGCCGGATCAGCTGTTTCGTTCGTGTCGACGGCCGTTGCGCGCGGGAGTGGAGGGCGGTGTGTCGACACGCCTCCCTTTAACAATGGTCATTATTGCTGCCGTTGTCGTTTGGAAGGCGACTCTGCGACCGTGCAAAATGTGTGTGTGTGTGTGTGTGTGTGTGTGTGTGTGGTGTGTGCGGGCTGTGTGGACGACAAGATGGCGGACGTGCGCCGGCGGCGGCTGTGCTGTGAAAGTGCAAAGTTGAAACAAAACAAGGTGCGGCGAGGACGACTGAAATTTTGCTTTGGACGTAGGTTTGTGTGGTGGCCCTGAAAAGGGCCGATTGTTGTGGGCCGGGCCGAGCCGAGCCGGCAAAGCGCGTTGCGTGCAGGGGAGCACGCGGCGCTGCGATTGCCTGGCCTCCTTTAGGCCTTCTTCTCGGTCTTCTTTGGCAGCAGGACGGCCTGGATGTTGGGTAGGACACCACCCTGTGCGATGGTGACGCCCGACAGGAGCTTGTTGAGCTCCTCGTCGTTGCGGATGGCAAGCTGCAGGTGGCGCGGGATGATGCGCGTCTTCTTGTTGTCGCGGGCCGCGTTTCCGGCCAGCTCGAGCACCTCAGCCGCGAGGTACTCCATGACGGCGGCGAGGTAGACGGGCGCCCCGGCGCCGACGCGCTCTGCGTAGTTTCCCTTGCGCAGGAGGCGGTGGATTCTGCCGACCGGGAACTGGAGCCCAGCCCTGCTTGAGCGGGACTTTGACTTGCCCTTGACTTTGCCTCCCTTTCCGCGTCCGGACATGGCGATGGGCTAGCGACGGTGCACACGAGAAGGAAACGAAAACGACCGGTGCGAGCGGCAGCGAGTCGAGCAGCGGAGTGCGTGCCGGCGCAGCCGGGGTGGGGGTGCTTTATGGGCTCGGGTGCGGCGGCCGGTTGCGCGCGCGCCCCATTGGTCGGCGGCCGCAACAGGGCGAGCTGGTAAAGGTGCGGCGGCGGCTGGCGGCGGGTGCCACTGTGTGGGGAGACGCTGACTAGAGCGGAGCGCTTGCTACTGGTGTTGCTGCTGCCGCCGTACGTTGGTTCGAGATGCCGCCCAAGACTAGCGGGAAGGCCGCCAAGAAGGCTGGCAAGGCGCAGAAGAACATTTCGAAGGGCGACAAGAAGAAGAAGCGCAAGAGGAAGGAGAGCTATGCCATCTACATCTACAAGGTGCTGAAGCAGGTGCACCCTGACACGGGCATCTCGTCGAAGGCGATGAGCATCATGAACAGCTTCGTGAACGACATTTTCGAGCGCATTGCGGCCGAGGCTTCTCGCCTGGCGCACTACAACAAGCGCTCGACCATCACGTCCCGCGAGATCCAGACCGCTGTGCGGCTGTTGCTGCCTGGCGAGCTGGCCAAGCACGCCGTGAGCGAGGGCACGAAGGCGGTGACCAAGTACACGAGCTCCAAGTAAGGAGGTGGCTCTGGAACGGAAGGAAGGATGGAGAGAGAATGCTCCTCCGTTGCGAGAGCGGCAAAACGGCCCTTTTCAGGGCCACCAACTTGCCTTTTGCGGGAAGGGCGGAATTGTTGTTGTTGTTTGTGTGGACGGCTGTGATGTATGTGTGCATTTTGATTGTGGGTGGGGGGGCGCGTCAAAGCGTGTTGCGCGGGGTACGGCCACGAGGTTGGTCGCCGTGGCGTGGAATGGTGGCACGCCTCGTTGGCGTGGTTTTTGACCCATTTGGTGTTGTTGGTGTGTGTGTTACCTGTCTGCGAGGGGGGACAGTGCGATCGCCGACTTTTGTGTCACCGTAACGACGGCCGTTTGCGGGTTTGTTTTTTGCACATCATACATGGCGAGGGTGAAATGTGAAATGTTGTTTTTTTTTTGTGGTTTTTGTTTGCCGCCCACTATTCCCTTTGCTGTACGCCGAGTTTGACAATGGTGCGACGTAACTGCAGCGTGGAGGTGTGTGAGTGACGTTGAAATGAACGTGCCATGAAGACGCATTGTTGTTGCATTGTACTGTACGTGTACGGCGACACGCACGATGATGTACCATTCGACTCTGATTTTTGATAGCCGTGTCTGACTGATTGCGTACGACGCACGCACACCGATGTCGTCATTCAAGATGCACGCGTGTCCAGTGCAGTACAGTAAGCGCGACGCTAGACGACGGCGGCGGCGGCGGCGGCCGTTTTTGGCGAATGTCTGTACACGTGTTTGTCTGTGTCCATCCGGTATGTATTTGTTTGTTTGAAAGTGTTTTGTGTGTCGGTGACGTGGTCCGATCCGTCGCCCCCCTGAGTAACTGTCGATCGGCGCGATAGACCGGCGTCACGCAACTGAACCGAAGTCGTGGGCACACCCGTCATACTGTTGTACACCGTCGCGCTGAGAACGGTAACGACAGGTTGACTTTGATCGGTCGAATGTCTGGGCAGAACGTGAGGAAGGAGGCAAGAGTGCAGGAGGAAAGGACAGAGGGGGGGGGGGCAAAAGAGAGAGGAAGGGAAAAAGGGGAGAAACGCATTCGTAGAGCAACGGAACGTTCCCGTGTCGGAGGCGTATTGGAGCCGCACTGAAATGCGTTTAACGGCGGCGCGGCTGCAAGTGTCTGCCGTGGTGAACGTTACCTTTGACGGCTGCATTGGCCTTTGCTTTTTGCTTTTGCTTTCGCTTTCGCTTTCCCGGTTGTACGTAACGTTTGTTGGTATGGTTGGTTCTGAGGAAGAGTGTGTGACAGTGCCGTGCCGTCCATGTTCGTGTGCCCTCCCATTGTGTGTATGCTATTGTCTGTGTACTTGAATGATGTATGTAGGTGTTAGTGGACGTGTTTTACCAGTGGGGGGAAATGGATCGTCGATAGTTGGCGTCACTCTGTCACGGTCGAGATGACGCACCCTCCGTACAGAAAGGTGTCGGGAAAGTGTGTGTGTGTGTGTGTGTGTGTGTGTGTGTGTGTGTGTGTGTGTGTGTGTGCGTGCGTGCGTCCGTGAATTGGCAGTGTTTGGAGGTGGGCGTGCCCTGCATGTGGCCCGGAAGGCTGTTCGTTTGGCGGTAGTGTTGTGTGGACAGGGGAGGGGCATGCGTAACGCTGCTGGCATGGCATTTCGGGAGATGGGAGGGGGCAAACGAGGAAACGAGGAGCGGCGGCCAAAGACGGGACGGGGAGGGGCGCGGTGTGGGTGGCTTGCGCCTGTGCTCGGCGTTGTGGTTTGTGCAAAAGAGGAGGAGAAAAACAATGAGTTGCCAGGGAGGGGAGCGGTGTTGTGTTGTGGTTGTCGTGGTGTAGCCGCAGACGCGGCTGTCAGTGAACGTGGCGAGACGGACGGATGCGCGGAGGGGCGGGGGCGGCGCATTTCGCCGGTGCCGTGCCGTGCCGTGCCATGCCATGCCTGAAAGCCGCGTGGTCGCTGTGTTGTTGGTGGCGTGGGGGCGAGGAGAGTACCGTACGGGTGTGCTTGTGCGCCGGAAATGGCACACTGCGCCTGCCCGTCTTGGAGGCTGATGGCTGTGGTGTGGAAATGGGGCGCGGTGATGTTGAAGCAGTTGAAGAACAGAAAAGAAACCAAGAAGAAAACGGAAGGCGTGATGCGGCGGTGGTGGTGAGAGCGGGAAAAACAAAACAAAACAAAAAAAAAGAAAGAAAAAAAAACAACAAGAAAAAAGAAGGAAAAACAACAAGAAACAAAAAAAGAAAACAAAAAGTCTATCAATATTAAAATGTAAATGGAAATGGAAATGGAAATGGACCCAGGTATAACCTCCCTGCACAAATAGCAGAGAGTCCGATGATAATAAAAATGTGCCAGAATGTTAACGTCCCTACAAAACAAACCCAACGATAATATTAATGAAAGAATGAACCGTATGTAACATTGCAACAGACATAATGGAACCTGATAAATTGTATAAGGGCAGCAGCGTTGACCTTTGGCCCTGTATTCAGAATAAAAAGAGCCAAAGATCGTTACCCCAATGAAAAAGACACTGAAACACGTATGTAACATAGCAGCGATGGCGAGACATTGTAGCATCTGTGACCAGAGAGTTTGCGCTGGACCGCGCGAGTGTTGCGAGCGGTTCTCAGTCAGTCAGTCAGTCAGTCAGTCAGTCAGTCAGTCGTTGCGAGTCTGTAGCTCTGTCTAGTTGAGGGCTGTACTCTGTCAGTAGTCGTCGCGTGCAGTACGCTAATAGTCGTCATGCAGAGCGGTCGGTCAGTAGTAGCAGCCGAGTGCGGTTGTGTGATGTAGGCGGTCGGCAACACTGGTCAAGATGGTGAAGGAGGTATACTGTTAATTAATATAATCATTAGATAATGAAAAATTATATTTATTGTAATTAATTCTCCAACAAGTTCCCCAAAAATAATTTTTATTTCAAAAGCATTTTTCAAAAATGTAATGTTTTATTGAACTAAAGAGTTCGTTGCACTTCCCATTTCATTCCACTTCTTTGAAGAAAAATTTCACTAAAATCACAAAAAAAGAGAATATTATTATTTGCAATGCAGTTCCTCCAAGCGCTGCGCAACAACAAGAGCAGAAATGTGACATCCATTTATTCTGAGGTAAGACTTTAATTCTGATTGTTTTGCACAGGGCCAAAGACCGATATTTCGGCTCAATTGAAGTTTCTTGTCACTGAACGGACTTTAAATGTTGTGAAGAATTTATATTTGAGTCGGATTGCGAATTTCACATTTTTGTTGCCATTTTCAATACCTCTCATTGTGGGCGAGGTTACAATTAGCGCAATGTCCATTAGCATCCGTAAATAACATTGTCCATTATTTTAAATTTTGCGGGGAGGTTACAACACACAAAAAAAAAAAAAAAAACAAAAAAGTTGCATTTATATCCGCTCCTCAATTGTAGATACCCCTTACACAGCTGTGTGCAATGAATGAGTGCTGGCTGGTAATTAATTGCACTCCTTGGAGGGAAATGCCATAGGAAGTAGTCTTTAAAAAGTGAATGTTTTTCGTTAAAAGACAAAAGTTGCTTTAGAAAAAAGTAATAGTGGGGCTTTTGTTGTTGAACAAAATAAGTACAATGAACATACGTTATCAGATTTGCGCAATGCAGCTTCACACTACCTTTTGATTATAACACAATATACTATACATCGTCCCGAACCGTGACCAGAGTCGCGAGACGAGCAGAGCACGCCGCCGACGCCCGCTCAGTACAACCGTCCACCCGCTACTACTGTCGACCGACTACTACCTCTCCCGACTCGCGCTACAATATATATAACAACTGTTCCTGGCGACCCGGTGCGTGCCACTACTGTCGTCTGGCGCGGTCCAAGCGCCGACTAGCAACGATAAATAACTCTCTGGTCAGACAGAGATGCTGTCATGCCTCGCCATCGCTCTGGTAACGAATACATACGTGTTGCAGCGTGCGTACCACCGGAACACGCAGTGGCGGAGCCAAAGACTGTGTTGTCGAGGTCGAGTGCGAGCGGGAAGAGAGGCAGCGTCGGCACGGAGATGCAAGCGAGCGAGACGCACGGGGGCTGCGGCGTGGCGCGTTTGCGGTCGGCGCCTTTGGTGGCAACGGCCGGGACAAGCAGCGGTGTATGGTGTGGTGCGGGGCGGACAGGGGCGGCGGTGGACGGGGAGGAGGCGGCGCGACGACGGCATGGGGGCGAAAACGGGACGGGGGACGGCGGATGTTGAGAGGCGTCACGCGCGGACAGGACACAGGACACAGACACAGAGACACACAGATTGGAAAGGGAGGGTGCGCGGTAGTAGTTGGGAATGTGCGTACCGTGCGGGATGGGAGTGGGCGAGGAACACGGTCGTGGCCCCTGTTTGTGGGTGCGTGTGATGACGTCGGTGTGTTGTGGGAAGGGAAGGTGCTGTGGCGGCGGCGCGTAATGGGCGTAGGCCGAAAAGAGAAAGGAACGTGGGCAGTGTGTTGGCAAGCGTCGGTTCGACTGCGACGTTGATGGGCAGGGCAAGGTTAATGGTGGTAGGAGTAGGCGTGTGGGCGCAAAAAATCTGCCGCTGCAGGCGGTGCCGTAACCGCCATGGGGCGGGAAGGAGAGAGGGCCAAAGAAAGAAAGAAAGAAGAAAACAAAATAAAAAAAAAAAAGGAGGGGGGGGGGGGGCGAAAGGAAGGCAGGAAGGACAAGAGGCGAGGCGACGGCTTGCTTTGTGTATCGGTCGGTCTCTGGCTATGCTTCGTTTTCTGCAGCAGGGTCGGTGCGCGGCGTGGCTCGCGGCAGTGGGAACGCCTGGCGGCTGGACGGCCAGCAATGCGGTTGGATGGGCGGCCACAGCACCGCACCTGTGCCCGAGGAGGAGACGCTGGCGGCGGGCCCTGAGGTGAGGCCGGCTCGGCTCGGCTGGGGCTGTGGATGTGTAGGTGTGCGCCGCTGCTGCAACAACGAGTAAAACGCGAGAAGAAGGGATGGCGGTAGAGAGAAAAAAAAAAAAAAGGTCGTGTTGTGTTGATGCGCAGGCAGACGCGTACAGAGAGACGAGCCCGGTCTGCAGCAGGGTGTGGCCGTGCCGAGTGCAGAGCAGCGGCGGCTCGGTTCGGTTCGGTTCGGCCCGGCGGGCCGCGCTGTTGTCGCGGACGTGAGCGCCCCCTGGCGGGTGGCCGGAGGCGGCGCGGCGTGTTGGACGTGTGGCTGGTGGCAGTGCACAATTTGCGAGTGGCTGGCGGTGTGGCGTGGCGGTTGGCGCGTCGGGCGGCGGAGAGGGAGAGAGAGGAGAGGTATGTGTTGCGGGCGCCCTTTGCTGCGCTGCGTCGTTGCGTGTGCCGTACAGGGCGGGCGCTTGTCGACTGTGTGGGCGGTGTGGCGAATTGGCGTGAAACGGCTGCCGAGAGGTGTGTGGTAGCGAGCCGGTCGGTGTCAGTGCGAAGGGGAATGTGCGTGCGTTTGGCGGTTTCGGTGTGCTTTTTGCGGCGTGAGAGTGGGAATTAGTGGGGCCGGCTGTTGTGTTTGTTCCTTGTGTCTTGTGTCGTGTAGGTAGCTTGATGGCAACGTGGAAGGACGCCGGTTTCGTTTCGAGCCTTGCGTGTGGTTGTCGACGTTGACTGGTTGGCGTGTGCCGATGCACGTGCATGTGTGGGTCGCGAGTGCGTTTTTGGCTGGCTGTGTGTGTGTGTGTGTTTTGGGGGGGAAGGGGGAGGCGGTGGTGAAAGTGCAGTCGTTGCCACGGGCGTCGTCGGGTCGGGTGGGGCTGGGGCTGTGCGTCGTGGCGGAAAGGTGGTAGGTTGCGGGAAGCGAGCCCGTCGTTGACGGTGTCGCGTGAGTTGTGAATCGAGTGGGGCGCGGGGCGCGGGGCGCGGGACAGGAGCAGCGTGCCGCTGCGTCGTGGTCGTCAGCAGAGGCTGTGCGTGTGCTTGTCCTTTTTGTGGGCGGTTCGTGCGAGGCGTTTTTGTTTTGTGTTGCCCTAGTTGTTAGTTTATTTTGTTTGTGTTTGTTATTTTGAGACGACGACTGGTTGGTGGCGTGCGCGCGAAGTGGCGGTGTGCGCTTCCCGTGTCGTTTGTGTTGTTTTTTTTTTGTTTTTGTTTTTGTGTGTTTTTTTTTGCACTGGGCCCCGGGGGGTGGGTGGGTGCGTGCGTGTGTGTCGATTGCCGGCTGGCGAAAGGTGCGCCATCGGCGGGGTGGGTCGCCGGCACGAGTAGAGGCGGCGGCGTTGTTGCTGTTGTTGTGTGGTGTTTGTTTTGTTCGGCTGTGTCGGCGAGCTGTGTTGCGGTGCGTGTGAATGGTGGTGCAAAAGTGCTGGCGTTGGGGCTGCGACTGCGACGGCGGCGAGCCGCGGGCGCGCATGATAGTGATGTTGTGAACAGCGGCTGTGTACGGTAGTGGTGTTGTTGTAGCACGACGTGCATCCGGGCCGGCGCGGAAAGCGCAGTTGCGGGCGGTTGCCCTTCGGTGCCAGCCATGTCGCGTGAGCGGCGGGTTGCTGTGGTGTCGACACGTGGTGCTCTGGGTTGTTGTGTGGTGCCCTTTGGCCGGTGGGGGTGGTTCGCGTGCGTCTCGTTCGCGCTCGGTATCTGGTCGTGGTCGTGCTGCTCCCCCGTCTGTCGGCGGTTTTCGACGTCGTCTGTACGTTTTTGTCCGTTTGCGGCGGTGCCTGCCGACGTCGTCCCGTCGCGACCTTTCAACCGAAAGTGTGGCGCCCGAAGGTGAACGAACGTAACCCTGACCTCGGCGCTTTACGCTGAGCCGAGCGAACCGAACCGAACCTAACCTGTGGTGTGGTGAGGTGAGCTCAGCCTGTGAGCCCCAAACGTCTACGTAAGGTAAGCTGTCCGGCGGCTCACGCCTCACGTTTTGAACGCTTTTTTAACCTACGTTTGACGCTTCTTAACCTAGCACTGACCCCTTAACCTAACGTGTAACAACTAACGTAACTACCTAACGTAACCTAACCTAACCTAACCTCTGACGCCTGACGTGTTTGAATGCTTAACCTAAGTTTGACGCTTAACCTAACCCAAGTCCCCTTAACCTAACCCACGTCCACCTAACCTAACCGAACCTAACCTAGACGTGTAAACGTAATGTGTAACGCGCAACGTGTAAGGTCGGCTGTCGTGTGTGCTGACGGCAGATTGGGTTGGTCTGTAGATTCGGATTGCGGTTTGCCTCGGTCGAGGGGTTGGGTCGGAAGCGGCGAGGGGCGGCGGCGCCTGTTGCGCAGGCGGCGTCCGTTTGCGGCGGGCAATTGTTGAGAAACGGCTGTGAATGTTGGCGGGCGAGAGGAGGAGGACGGCGCGCGATGTGGCCCGACGGCTGCGGGCCGATCGGGAAACGGCGGGAGGGCGACGGAAGGCGATGGGGCGGCGGAGGCGCGTTTGCACGGCCGTCATCGCCGCACGCCTCGGCTTGTGTGGCTGTGGCGCCGGCCGCGCTGGCCGGGCTGCCGCGGCGACGGTGTGGGAGTTTTGCCGAAGGTTTGGCCATTGTGGCGGGTCGTCGGCTGGGGCTGTGGGGGCGGCATTTGGGCGGGGGCGGCGATTCTCGGCGGGCCGACCCAGGCTGTAGCGCGCGGTAGCTGCAGTTTGGCCGTGGTTTGCGGCGCTGCCGTGGCGACTGGTTGGCGACTGTGGTGTGGCTGTGTGTAGCCCCATCCTCGGTGGTTTGAAAGGCGCGGGCGGTTGTGGCGCAGCTTTGGGGCTGCTCCGCACAGGCTGTCGGACGTTGGGCGGTAGCAAGCGCGGGAGGCGCGGCGCGGCGGCGCGCAGAGTGGCGGCCGCTCTCTCGGCCGTCCGCGCCCGCCCGCGACACTGGCTGGGCCCTTGTGATTCTCTGCTCTGCTCTGCCGTGCTGTGCTGTGCTTGCGTGCCTGCCGTCCCGCTCGCTCTCGCTCTCGCTCTCGCTGTGTGTTACGCGCGTCGTCGAAATGGCAGATCAGGCGGCTACGAACGAGACTGCTGCGGCACCCGCCGCCACCGGCACTACGAAGAAGGCCAAGTCTGCGTCGTCTGCGAAGAAGCCGCGCGCCAAGCCTGCGCACCCGCGCACCTCTGAGATGGTGACGGCCGCCATCAAGAGTCTGAAGGAGCGCGGCGGGTCGTCGCTGCAGGCGATCAAGAAGTACATAGCCGCGCACTACAAGCTGGACGCGGAGAAGCTGGCGCCGTTTATCAAGAAGTACCTCAAGTCGGCCGTCGTGGCGGGCGAGCTGGTGCAGACGAAGGGGAAGGGCGCGTCCGGCTCGTTCAAGCTTGCCGGCGCCGGCGGCGGGGGGGCGGCCGAGGGCGGCAAGGCTCGTGCTGGCGGTGCCAAGAAGAAGCGCGCCGCTCCGGCCAGCAAGGAGAAGAAGGGCGCCCGTGCGGCCGGCGCAAAGAAGGCTGGTGGCGTGAAGGCGGCGACCGGTCGGAAGGCGGGCGCCGCCAAGAAGGCGTCTGCGGCGTCGGCCGCTCCCGCGGGTGCGAAGAAGGCGGCTGCGGCCAAGCCGGCCAAGGCCAAGTCGCCGTCGAAGGCGAAGAAGGCCGCCAAGGTTCCGACGAAGAAGCCGAAGGCGCCGCGCCCGAAGAAGGCGACGACGCCGTCTAAGGCGAAGGCTTCGCCCAAGAAGAAGAAGTAGAGTAGAGTAGAGGAGAAAGAGATGGGAAAGGAAGGGTTTGGCGCTTGACCCCGTCGTCCCCACCCCCCGTCGTCGTCTAGTGGCGCGCAAGAGACGCGCGGCCCAAAACGGCCCTTCTCAGGGCCATCAAAGCACGTCGGGGAAGGTTTTGATTGTCGTGTTGCGTTTGGTGTGGGTGTCTGTCTGTATGCCCGTGGGGATGCTGTTTGCGTGCCGTGGTGGTTTGATTGCGGGGGTCGGTGGCGGGTGTGGGCGGCGGTAGCGGTAAGCGGTGTTGTTGTTGTCGTGGTTGATTGTCGCCGTGTTTGTGGCGGCGGCCGACGGTTGGTTTTCTGTCACGTTGTTTTGTTTGAATACGTTGGTTGGCTTGCCTGCGTTCGTTCTTCTCGGATGTGTGTCTTGTCTAGTCGTGTCTGGTCTTTGTTTTGTTTCTTTGTGTGTGTTATGTTTTGCAACGGGGGGCACGTTGAGATGTGGAAGGAGTCGGCGGGGATTTCGGTGGCGTGTAGAGCGAGCGAGCGCGCCTGCCTGGCCGTTGGCCGTCGGAGTGGAGTGCGGGTTTTTTTTGTTTTCGAAACGAAAGCGGCGGCCGGCCAGCCACCCGTGCGGTGTGACGTCGGCCGTTGGGTATTGTGCGCTTTGAGCGCCGGGGAGGGATGATGTGTGATTGTTGCGCGCTGCTAGCAGGCAGGCAGAGTGAGCGGGTGTGTGTGGCGGACGGACGGGAAGTGGTGGTTTTTGTTTTTGGGTTGCGGGGCGAGAGGCAGGCGACCGACAAAGTTTGCTCGCGACGGAGAGATGTTAGTGGCCCTGAAAAGGGCCGTTTTTGTTTGTGCGGTGCGGTGCCGCGGCGCGGTTTAGGCGCGCTCGCCGCGGATGCGGCGCGCGAGCTGGATGTCCTTGGGCATGATGGTGACGCGCTTGGCGTGGATTGCGCACAGGTTGGTGTCTTCGAAGAGGCCGACGAGGTAGGCCTCGCTGGCCTCCTGCAGGGCCATGACTGCGGAGCTCTGGAA
This sequence comes from Schistocerca piceifrons, assembly GCF_021461385.2. Classification (NCBI taxonomy): domain Eukaryota; kingdom Metazoa; phylum Arthropoda; class Insecta; order Orthoptera; family Acrididae; genus Schistocerca; species Schistocerca piceifrons. The sequence goes on along the minus strand of NW_025726865.1, from coordinate 49,375 downwards.
GCGCAGGTCGGTCTTGAAGTCCTGGGCGATCTCGCGCACTAGGCGCTGGAATGGCAGCTTGCGGATGAGCAGCTCTGTGCTCTTCTGGTAGCGCCTGATTTCTCGCAGGGCGACGGTGCCCGGCCTGTAGCGGTGGGGCTTCTTGACGCCTCCGGTGGCGGGCGCGCTCTTCCTCGCCGCCTTGGTGGCGAGCTGTTTGCGCGGCGCCTTTCCGCCGGTGGACTTGCGGGCCGTTTGCTTTGTGCGGGCCATGGCGGTAGCGTTGGCGGTAGCGGAGCGGCGTGCGTGGAGGTTAGGTGCGGCGCGGCGTCCGGTGCTGCCTTGACAACGGGCCCGCGCGCCTCCGTGCTGCGCTTATATGCCCTCGGTTGCGCGTGGTGGGGGGAGGGCGGGCCAGAGTCTATATAGGGGGGCGGCGGGCGCGCTGGGCGCAGACCGTAGCCGACTCGCCAGCCGCTGCAGCTGCTGTTTGTGCACGTTTTGCTTTGCCCGAGGAAGGAAGGATGACAGGCCGCGGCAAGGGAGGAAAGGGGCTCGGCAAGGGTGGCGCCAAGCGGCACCGCAAGGTGTTGCGCGACAACATCCAGGGCATCACGAAGCCCGCCATCCGCCGCCTGGCTCGCAGGGGCGGCGTGAAGCGCATCTCTGGTCTGATCTACGAGGAGACCCGCGGGGTGCTGAAGGTGTTCCTGGAGAACGTGATCCGCGACGCGGTGACGTACACTGAGCACGCCAAGCGCAAGACTGTGACGGCCATGGACGTGGTGTACGCCCTGAAGAGGCAGGGGCGCACCCTGTACGGTTTCGGCGGTTAGGCTGCGTCGCAGCGGGCGCTGGCCTTCCCGCGGCCGTGCTTGTGGGTGGGAGAGACTAGAAAACGGCCCTTTTCAGGGCCACCACACTGTTCGGAAGTTGAAAAGTGCGAAAGAGTCTGTGTTGTTGTTGTTGTTGTTGCTGCGTGTGTGTGCGCTGTGTTGTTCGTTTGTTTGTTTGTTTGTTTGTTTGTTTGTTTCTTTCTTTCTTTCCGTTTGAGCGACGTGATGTGGCTGGGAGGGGAGAAGGAAAGGAAACGTGTCATGTGGCTGGCTGTGTGTGGAGCTGCTTCGTTTGTGTTTGTTATTGTGTGTCTTTGTATCGATCGCGACGGAGATGGCGGGCTGTGTGTTGTTGTGCGAGAGAGGCGGTAATTATTTGCTTGCGTGGTTTGGCTCTGTGTGTTTGCGGCGGCGTTGGGGTTTCCGAGGCAAGGCGTGTGGGCATAGGCGGCCGGATCAGCTGTTTCGTTCGTGTCGACGGCCGTTGCGCGCGGGAGTGGAGGGCGGTGTGTCGACACGCCTCCCTTTAACAATGGTCATTATTGCTGCCGTTGTCGTTTGGAAGGCGACTCTGCGACCGTGCAAAATGTGTGTGTGTGTGTGTGTGTGTGTGTGTGTGTGTGTGTGTGCGGGCTGTGTGGACGACAAGATGGCGGACGTGCGCCGGCGGCGGCTGTGCTGTGAAAGTGCAAAGTTGAAACAAAACAAGGTGCGGCGAGGACGACTGAAATTTTGCTTTGGACGTAGGTTTGTGTGGTGGCCCTGAAAAGGGCCGATTGTTGTGGGCCGGGCCGAGCCGAGCCGGCAAAGCGCGTTGCGTGCAGGGGAGCACGCGGCGCTGCGATTGCCTGGCCTCCTTTAGGCCTTCTTCTCGGTCTTCTTTGGCAGCAGGACGGCCTGGATGTTGGGTAGGACACCACCCTGTGCGATGGTGACGCCCGACAGGAGCTTGTTGAGCTCCTCGTCGTTGCGGATGGCAAGCTGCAGGTGGCGCGGGATGATGCGCGTCTTCTTGTTGTCGCGGGCCGCGTTTCCGGCCAGCTCGAGCACCTCAGCCGCGAGGTACTCCATGACGGCGGCGAGGTAGACGGGCGCCCCGGCGCCGACGCGCTCTGCGTAGTTTCCCTTGCGCAGGAGGCGGTGGATTCTGCCGACCGGGAACTGGAGCCCAGCCCTGCTTGAGCGGGACTTTGACTTGCCCTTGACTTTGCCTCCCTTTCCGCGTCCGGACATGGCGATGGGCTAGCGACGGTGCACACGAGAAGGAAACGAAAACGACCGGTGCGAGCGGCAGCGAGTCGAGCAGCGGAGTGCGTGCCGGCGCAGCCGGGGTGGGGGTGCTTTATGGGCTCGGGTGCGGCGGCCGGTTGCGCGCGCGCCCCATTGGTCGGCGGCCGCAACAGGGCGAGCTGGTAAAGGTGCGGCGGCGGCTGGCGGCGGGTGCCACTGTGTGGGGAGACGCTGACTAGAGCGGAGCGCTTGCTACTGGTGTTGCTGCTGCCGCCGTACGTTGGTTCGAGATGCCGCCCAAGACTAGCGGGAAGGCCGCCCAAGAAGGCTGGCAAGGCGCAGAAGAACATTTCGAAGGGCGACAAGAAGAAGAAGCGCAAGAGGAAGGAGAGCTATGCCATCTACATCTACAAGGTGCTGAAGCAGGTGCACCCTGACACGGGCATCTCGTCGAAGGCGATGAGCATCATGAACAGCTTCGTGAACGACATTTTCGAGCGCATTGCGGCCGAGGCTTCTCGCCTGGCGCACTACAACAAGCGCTCGACCATCACGTCCCGCGAGATCCAGACCGCTGTGCGGCTGTTGCTGCCTGGCGAGCTGGCCAAGCACGCCGTGAGCGAGGGCACGAAGGCGGTGACCAAGTACACGAGCTCCAAGTAAGGAGGTGGCTCTGGAACGGAAGGAAGGATGGAGAGAGAATGCTCCTCCGTTGCGAGAGCGGCAAAACGGCCCTTTTCAGGGCCACCAACTTGCCTTTTGCGGGAAGGGCGGAATTGTTGTTGTTGTTTGTGTGGACGGCTGTGATGTATGTGTGCATTTTGATTGTGGGTGGGGGGGCGCGTCAAAGCGTGTTGCGCGGGGTACGGCCACGAGGTTGGTCGCCGTGGCGTGGAATGGTGGCACGCCTCGTTGGCGTGGTTTTTGACCCATTTGGTGTTGTTGGTGTGTGTGTTACCTGTCTGCGAGGGGGGACAGTGCGATCGCCGACTTTTGTGTCACCGTAACGACGGCCGTTTGCGGGTTTGTTTTTTGCACATCATACATGGCGAGGGTGAAATGTGAAATGTTGTTTTTTTTTTGTGGTTTTTGTTTGCCGCCCACTATTCCCTTTGCTGTACGCCGAGTTTGACAATGGTGCGACGTAACTGCAGCGTGGAGGTGTGTGAGTGACGTTGAAATGAACGTGCCATGAAGACGCATTGTTGTTGCATTGTACTGTACGTGTACGGCGACACGCACGATGATGTACCATTCGACTCTGATTTTTGATAGCCGTGTCTGACTGATTGCGTACGACGCACGCACACCGATGTCGTCATTCAAGATGCACGCGTGTCCAGTGCAGTACAGTAAGCGCGACGCTAGACGACGGCGGCGGCGGCGGCGGCCGTTTTTGGCGAATGTCTGTACACGTGTTTGTCTGTGTCCATCCGGTATGTATTTGTTTGTTTGAAAGTGTTTTGTGTGTCGGTGACGTGGTCCGATCCGTCGCCCCCCTGAGTAACTGTCGATCGGCGCGATAGACCGGCGTCACGCAACTGAACCGAAGTCGTGGGCACACCCGTCATACTGTTGTACACCGTCGCGCTGAGAACGGTAACGACAGGTTGACTTTGATCGGTCGAATGTCTGGGCAGAACGTGAGGAAGGAGGCAAGAGTGCAGGAGGAAAGGACAGAGGGGGGGGGGGCAAAAGAGAGAGGAAGGGAAAAAGGGGAGAAACGCATTCGTAGAGCAACGGAACGTTCCCGTGTCGGAGGCGTATTGGAGCCGCACTGAAATGCGTTTAACGGCGGCGCGGCTGCAAGTGTCTGCCGTGGTGAACGTTACCTTTGACGGCTGCATTGGCCTTTGCTTTTTGCTTTTGCTTTCGCTTTCGCTTTCCCGGTTGTACGTAACGTTTGTTGGTATGGTTGGTTCTGAGGAAGAGTGTGTGACAGTGCCGTGCCGTCCATGTTCGTGTGCCCTCCCATTGTGTGTATGCTATTGTCTGTGTACTTGAATGATGTATGTAGGTGTTAGTGGACGTGTTTTACCAGTGGGGGGAAATGGATCGTCGATAGTTGGCGTCACTCTGTCACGGTCGAGATGACGCACCCTCCGTACAGAAAGGTGTCGGGAAAGTGTGTGTGTGTGTGTGTGTGTGTGTGTGTGTGTGTGTGTGTGTGTGTGTGTGTGTGTGCGTGCGTGCGTCCGTGAATTGGCAGTGTTTGGAGGTGGGCGTGCCCTGCATGTGGCCCGGAAGGCTGTTCGTTTGGCGGTAGTGTTGTGTGGACAGGGGAGGGGCATGCGTAACGCTGCTGGCATGGCATTTCGGGAGATGGGAGGGGGCAAACGAGGAAACGAGGAGCGGCGGCCAAAGACGGGACGGGGAGGGGCGCGGTGTGGGTGGCTTGCGCCTGTGCTCGGCGTTGTGGTTTGTGCAAAAGAGGAGGAGAAAAACAATGAGTTGCCAGGGAGGGGAGCGGTGTTGTGTTGTGGTTGTCGTGGTGTAGCCGCAGACGCGGCTGTCAGTGAACGTGGCGAGACGGACGGATGCGCGGAGGGGCGGGGGCGGCGCATTTCGCCGGTGCCGTGCCGTGCCGTGCCATGCCATGCCTGAAAGCCGCGTGGTCGCTGTGTTGTTGGTGGCGTGGGGGCGAGGAGAGTACCGTACGGGTGTGCTTGTGCGCCGGAAATGGCACACTGCGCCTGCCCGTCTTGGAGGCTGATGGCTGTGGTGTGGAAATGGGGCGCGGTGATGTTGAAGCAGTTGAAGAACAGAAAAGAAACCAAGAAGAAAACGGAAGGCGTGATGCGGCGGTGGTGGTGAGAGCGGGAAAAACAAAACAAAACAAAAAAAAAGAAAGAAAAAAAAACAACAAGAAAAAAGAAGGAAAAACAACAAGAAACAAAAAAAGAAAACAAAAAGTCTATCAATATTAAAATGTAAATGGAAATGGAAATGGAAATGGACCCAGGTATAACCTCCCTGCACAAATAGCAGAGAGTCCGATGATAATAAAAATGTGCCAGAATGTTAACGTCCCTACAAAACAAACCCAACGATAATATTAATGAAAGAATGAACCGTATGTAACATTGCAACAGACATAATGGAACCTGATAAATTGTATAAGGGCAGCAGCGTTGACCTTTGGCCCTGTATTCAGAATAAAAAGAGCCAAAGATCGTTACCCCAATGAAAAAGACACTGAAACACGTATGTAACATAGCAGCGATGGCGAGACATTGTAGCATCTGTGACCAGAGAGTTTGCGCTGGACCGCGCGAGTGTTGCGAGCGGTTCTCAGTCAGTCAGTCAGTCAGTCAGTCAGTCAGTCAGTCGTTGCGAGTCTGTAGCTCTGTCTAGTTGAGGGCTGTACTCTGTCAGTAGTCGTCGCGTGCAGTACGCTAATAGTCGTCATGCAGAGCGGTCGGTCAGTAGTAGCAGCCGAGTGCGGTTGTGTGATGTAGGCGGTCGGCAACACTGGTCAAGATGGTGAAGGAGGTATACTGTTAATTAATATAATCATTAGATAATGAAAAATTATATTTATTGTAATTAATTCTCCAACAAGTTCCCCAAAAATAATTTTTATTTCAAAAGCATTTTTCAAAAATGTAATGTTTTATTGAACTAAAGAGTTCGTTGCACTTCCCATTTCATTCCACTTCTTTGAAGAAAAATTTCACTAAAATCACAAAAAAAGAGAATATTATTATTTGCAATGCAGTTCCTCCAAGCGCTGCGCAACAACAAGAGCAGAAATGTGACATCCATTTATTCTGAGGTAAGACTTTAATTCTGATTGTTTTGCACAGGGCCAAAGACCGATATTTCGGCTCAATTGAAGTTTCTTGTCACTGAACGGACTTTAAATGTTGTGAAGAATTTATATTTGAGTCGGATTGCGAATTTCACATTTTTGTTGCCATTTTCAATACCTCTCATTGTGGGCGAGGTTACAATTAGCGCAATGTCCATTAGCATCCGTAAATAACATTGTCCATTATTTTAAATTTTGCGGGGAGGTTACAACACACAAAAAAAAAAAAAAAAACAAAAAAGTTGCATTTATATCCGCTCCTCAATTGTAGATACCCCTTACACAGCTGTGTGCAATGAATGAGTGCTGGCTGGTAATTAATTGCACTCCTTGGAGGGAAATGCCATAGGAAGTAGTCTTTAAAAAGTGAATGTTTTTCGTTAAAAGACAAAAGTTGCTTTAGAAAAAAGTAATAGTGGGGCTTTTGTTGTTGAACAAAATAAGTACAATGAACATACGTTATCAGATTTGCGCAATGCAGCTTCACACTACCTTTTGATTATAACACAATATACTATACATCGTCCCGAACCGTGACCAGAGTCGCGAGACGAGCAGAGCACGCCGCCGACGCCCGCTCAGTACAACCGTCCACCCGCTACTACTGTCGACCGACTACTACCTCTCCCGACTCGCGCTACAATATATATAACAACTGTTCCTGGCGACCCGGTGCGTGCCACTACTGTCGTCTGGCGCGGTCCAAGCGCCGACTAGCAACGATAAATAACTCTCTGGTCAGACAGAGATGCTGTCATGCCTCGCCATCGCTCTGGTAACGAATACATACGTGTTGCAGCGTGCGTACCACCGGAACACGCAGTGGCGGAGCCAAAGACTGTGTTGTCGAGGTCGAGTGCGAGCGGGAAGAGAGGCAGCGTCGGCACGGAGATGCAAGCGAGCGAGACGCACGGGGGCTGCGGCGTGGCGCGTTTGCGGTCGGCGCCTTTGGTGGCAACGGCCGGGACAAGCAGCGGTGTATGGTGTGGTGCGGGGCGGACAGGGGCGGCGGTGGACGGGGAGGAGGCGGCGCGACGACGGCATGGGGGCGAAAACGGGACGGGGGACGGCGGATGTTGAGAGGCGTCACGCGCGGACAGGACACAGGACACAGACACAGAGACACACAGATTGGAAAGGGAGGGTGCGCGGTAGTAGTTGGGAATGTGCGTACCGTGCGGGATGGGAGTGGGCGAGGAACACGGTCGTGGCCCCTGTTTGTGGGTGCGTGTGATGACGTCGGTGTGTTGTGGGAAGGGAAGGTGCTGTGGCGGCGGCGCGTAATGGGCGTAGGCCGAAAAGAGAAAGGAACGTGGGCAGTGTGTTGGCAAGCGTCGGTTCGACTGCGACGTTGATGGGCAGGGCAAGGTTAATGGTGGTAGGAGTAGGCGTGTGGGCGCAAAAAATCTGCCGCTGCAGGCGGTGCCGTAACCGCCATGGGGCGGGAAGGAGAGAGGGCCAAAGAAAGAAAGAAAGAAGAAAACAAAATAAAAAAAAAAAAGGAGGGGGGGGGGGGCGAAAGGAAGGCAGGAAGGACAAGAGGCGAGGCGACGGCTTGCTTTGTGTATCGGTCGGTCTCTGGCTATGCTTCGTTTTCTGCAGCAGGGTCGGTGCGCGGCGTGGCTCGCGGCAGTGGGAACGCCTGGCGGCTGGACGGCCAGCAATGCGGTTGGATGGGCGGCCACAGCACCGCACCTGTGCCCGAGGAGGAGACGCTGGCGGCGGGCCCTGAGGTGAGGCCGGCTCGGCTCGGCTGGGGCTGTGGATGTGTAGGTGTGCGCCGCTGCTGCAACAACGAGTAAAACGCGAGAAGAAGGGATGGCGGTAGAGAGAAAAAAAAAAAAAAGGTCGTGTTGTGTTGATGCGCAGGCAGACGCGTACAGAGAGACGAGCCCGGTCTGCAGCAGGGTGTGGCCGTGCCGAGTGCAGAGCAGCGGCGGCTCGGTTCGGTTCGGTTCGGCCCGGCGGGCCGCGCTGTTGTCGCGGACGTGAGCGCCCCCTGGCGGGTGGCCGGAGGCGGCGCGGCGTGTTGGACGTGTGGCTGGTGGCAGTGCACAATTTGCGAGTGGCTGGCGGTGTGGCGTGGCGGTTGGCGCGTCGGGCGGCGGAGAGGGAGAGAGAGGAGAGGTATGTGTTGCGGGCGCCCTTTGCTGCGCTGCGTCGTTGCGTGTGCCGTACAGGGCGGGCGCTTGTCGACTGTGTGGGCGGTGTGGCGAATTGGCGTGAAACGGCTGCCGAGAGGTGTGTGGTAGCGAGCCGGTCGGTGTCAGTGCGAAGGGGAATGTGCGTGCGTTTGGCGGTTTCGGTGTGCTTTTTGCGGCGTGAGAGTGGGAATTAGTGGGGCCGGCTGTTGTGTTTGTTCCTTGTGTCTTGTGTCGTGTAGGTAGCTTGATGGCAACGTGGAAGGACGCCGGTTTCGTTTCGAGCCTTGCGTGTGGTTGTCGACGTTGACTGGTTGGCGTGTGCCGATGCACGTGCATGTGTGGGTCGCGAGTGCGTTTTTGGCTGGCTGTGTGTGTGTGTGTGTTTTGGGGGGGAAGGGGGAGGCGGTGGTGAAAGTGCAGTCGTTGCCACGGGCGTCGTCGGGTCGGGTGGGGCTGGGGCTGTGCGTCGTGGCGGAAAGGTGGTAGGTTGCGGGAAGCGAGCCCGTCGTTGACGGTGTCGCGTGAGTTGTGAATCGAGTGGGGCGCGGGGCGCGGGGCGCGGGACAGGAGCAGCGTGCCGCTGCGTCGTGGTCGTCAGCAGAGGCTGTGCGTGTGCTTGTCCTTTTTGTGGGCGGTTCGTGCGAGGCGTTTTTGTTTTGTGTTGCCCTAGTTGTTAGTTTATTTTGTTTGTGTTTGTTATTTTGAGACGACGACTGGTTGGTGGCGTGCGCGCGAAGTGGCGGTGTGCGCTTCCCGTGTCGTTTGTGTTGTTTTTTTTTTGTTTTTGTTTTTGTGTGTTTTTTTTTGCACTGGGCCCCGGGGGGTGGGTGGGTGCGTGCGTGTGTGTCGATTGCCGGCTGGCGAAAGGTGCGCCATCGGCGGGGTGGGTCGCCGGCACGAGTAGAGGCGGCGGCGTTGTTGCTGTTGTTGTGTGGTGTTTGTTTTGTTCGGCTGTGTCGGCGAGCTGTGTTGCGGTGCGTGTGAATGGTGGTGCAAAAGTGCTGGCGTTGGGGCTGCGACTGCGACGGCGGCGAGCCGCGGGCGCGCATGATAGTGATGTTGTGAACAGCGGCTGTGTACGGTAGTGGTGTTGTTGTAGCACGACGTGCATCCGGGCCGGCGCGGAAAGCGCAGTTGCGGGCGGTTGCCCTTCGGTGCCAGCCATGTCGCGTGAGCGGCGGGTTGCTGTGGTGTCGACACGTGGTGCTCTGGGTTGTTGTGTGGTGCCCTTTGGCCGGTGGGGGTGGTTCGCGTGCGTCTCGTTCGCGCTCGGTATCTGGTCGTGGTCGTGCTGCTCCCCCGTCTGTCGGCGGTTTTCGACGTCGTCTGTACGTTTTTGTCCGTTTGCGGCGGTGCCTGCCGACGTCGTCCCGTCGCGACCTTTCAACCGAAAGTGTGGCGCCCGAAGGTGAACGAACGTAACCCTGACCTCGGCGCTTTACGCTGAGCCGAGCGAACCGAACCGAACCTAACCTGTGGTGTGGTGAGGTGAGCTCAGCCTGTGAGCCCCAAACGTCTACGTAAGGTAAGCTGTCCGGCGGCTCACGCCTCACGTTTTGAACGCTTTTTTAACCTACGTTTGACGCTTCTTAACCTAGCACTGACCCCTTAACCTAACGTGTAACGTAACCTAACGTAACCTAACCTAACCTAACCTCTGACGCCTGACGTGTTTGAATGCTTAACCTAAGTTTGACGCTTAACCTAACCCAAGTCCCCTTAACCTAACCCACGTCCACCTAACCTAACCGAACCTAACCTAGACGTGTAAACGTAATGTGTAACGCGCAACGTGTAAGGTCGGCTGTCGTGTGTGCTGACGGCAGATTGGGTTGGTCTGTAGATTCGGATTGCGGTTTGCCTCGGTCGAGGGGTTGGGTCGGAAGCGGCGAGGGGCGGCGGCGCCTGTTGCGCAGGCGGCGTCCGTTTGCGGCGGGCAATTGTTGAGAAACGGCTGTGAATGTTGGCGGGCGAGAGGAGGAGGACGGCGCGCGATGTGGCCCGACGGCTGCGGGCCGATCGGGAAACGGCGGGAGGGCGACGGAAGGCGATGGGGCGGCGGAGGCGCGTTTGCACGGCCGTCATCGCCGCACGCCTCGGCTTGTGTGGCTGTGGCGCCGGCCGCGCTGGCCGGGCTGCCGCGGCGACGGTGTGGGAGTTTTGCCGAAGGTTTGGCCATTGTGGCGGGTCGTCGGCTGGGGCTGTGGGGGCGGCATTTGGGCGGGGGCGGCGATTCTCGGCGGGCCGACCCAGGCTGTAGCGCGCGGTAGCTGCAGTTTGGCCGTGGTTTGCGGCGCTGCCGTGGCGACTGGTTGGCGACTGTGGTGTGGCTGTGTGTAGCCCCATCCTCGGTGGTTTGAAAGGCGCGGGCGGTTGTGGCGCAGCTTTGGGGCTGCTCCGCACAGGCTGTCGGACGTTGGGCGGTAGCAAGCGCGGGAGGCGCGGCGCGGCGGCGCGCAGAGTGGCGGCCGCTCTCTCGGCCGTCCGCGCCCGCCCGCGACACTGGCTGGGCCCTTGTGATTCTCTCGGACTCCGAGCAGCTTGTGCTGTGTGTCGATCACCTAGGGGCGGCGTTATTACTTCGCACCTGGTGATCGGAGCGCAAAATTGTCGTGCCGTCAGGGTGTTAGGGCGAGATAGGTGGCAGGAGAACGTGCCCGGACTAGCTGGGACTAGTAATGAGTAGTACAGGGAAAGATGAAGACCCAGGGCCTCAGACGCGGGGGCCCGACCGGGAGCAGGCCGGCCCCCCGCGCGCTGTACGTCCGCGGCCTTCGAGGCAAAGATTTAGTAGTAGGGCCGAGGCCGAGCTCGCGGGTAGGTCTGAGCCTAACTCCAACACCACACAAGATACAGACGTAGAACTAGCAATACGACAGCAGATTCAGAAATTACAAGCACAACAAGACAACAACATGGAGACACTTCGAAATGATAAACCAGCCAATCACGACGCACCACGTTCGGACACTGACAAAAATTCAACAAATGAAGACACCAACCAAACATATGACGACGATAACTGCTCACAATATTACCGCTCATCCGACTCTGAAATTTCTGAAACAGAAGACATGGAACAGGACGATGGGGAAGGGGAATTCCAAACCCCTCCCCCACGTAAAACAGCGAAGAGGAAAAACACAGAAGATGACACCGTACCACACAAACAATTCTCCATCCAGACTGAAAACAGATTTGAACCTCTTTCACCTCCACCTCAGCGAAGCAATAGCAATGTAAATCCAGTACCGGCACCCCATCCAACTCCATCATCATCAACTGCTCCCCAAGCTACCACCAGAAAACCAAGAATCCCGCCTATCACAATTCAGTACAAGGGACATTACTTAACGCTCAATGCCGCACTCAAGAAACATATGGACGGACCAATACAGGCGATCTACAAAGGAGACACAATCAAGTACCATTTCGATTCATTGAAGGACCAAAGAACAGCACTCGACTTTTTCCAGCACCACAACATTTCCAACTTCACGCACCAACCACAGCACGAAAGACAGTTAAAAGTAGTAATCAAAGGTCTACCTGAAACAGTGACAGAGGCTGAAGTAGAAAAAGACTTACGAGACCTCAACTTTATGCCGCGCAACGTCCACCAATACAAGAAGAGAGATAATAACACGAAACAACTCAGACCCATGGATGTATTCTGTGTAACGCTTGACCGGAAACCAGAAAACGATGCCATCTATCATGTCCGATACATCCTTGATACGAAAGTAACAGTCGAATCATACCAGAACAAAGATGGTCCTCCGCAATGCAAAAAATGCCAGGGATTTTTCCACACTGCAAATTACTGCTCCATGCCCACTCGCTGTGTCCGCTGCGGTGGCGCACATAGAGCACGAGACTGTAACCTTCCAGTTAATGCCACCTCATACTGCGTTAATTGCAAACAAGACGGCCACCCCGCATCTTTTCGCGGCTGCGAAGAATTTCAGAAAGCAATCCGGATATACAACGCACAACGACCAAGAACCACCACTCCCACAGTAGCAACAATCCAACCAACCATTAAACACACACCAATGCCAACTCCAGCCGAAGCCAGCCGCAGAGGACGGAAAACATGGACAAATATTCAGACAACCCAGGAATCACCTTCAACCACCCAGGCTCACCAGACAACAAACTCAACCTCAAACCAATCAACTGGACCTGCTTCCTTCCTCGACTTCCTAAATCATATGACAAATTTCTGGAAGAATTCACAGTGGACGAACTTCATTTCAATCATTACCACCACATTTCAAAATTTCATGACTGCACCAGACTTAGTATCTAAAGTAATGGCAATTGTCGGTGGAATCATGAAATTCTTTGCAACCGACAATGGAAATTAGACCAACCAAGAGCCAAAACCTCCGTTTTTGTAATTTTAATGCGTCAGGGATTCACAACAAAGCAGACTTACTAAATGAATTTATTGAAGACAATAAGATTGACATACTATTTGCCACGGAAACTCATTTACGTCCATCACAGTCATTTAAACTTCGCAATATGATATGCCACCGAACAGACAGGACTAATCGACAGGGAGGCGGAACAGCCATCTTCATTCGATCTCATATTCGACACAACCCGGAAATCACGCCACAGATGACATCTCTAGAAGCCACAATCGTAAAAATTGAAACAACACAAGGGAAAGTAACCCTGGTGGCTGCATACCTCAGCCCCAGAGTTACACTCGAAGAAAACGACCTACTCCAAATATTTGACAATAACAATAAAATTTTACTGGCCGGTGATTTAAATGCTAAAAACACTACCTGGAACTCGCGAAGGAACAATGCACGTGGAAACACACTTTATAACTTACAAGGAAGACTGAACGCCGTAATTTCCGCTCCTCAAGACATCACCCACATTCCATTCAATCACCGCCAGCAACCCGACGTCCTGGATATCTGTATAACCAAGAACCTCGATCCTGATTTACATCTCCGAACCCTTCAAGACCTCACTTCTGACCACCTACCAGTAATCGGCCACATCGGAAATGCAATAGAACCGCCTCACCCACGACACAAAACCATTATCAATTGGGACCAGTTTCAGAGATGGCTGAATAACAACATTCGTCCCACATTGGACCTAACTACCACACAAAAAATAGAAGAAGCTATCGGAATGTTAACAGACAAAATTAAAACAGCATATAAAAAAGCTTCTGCAACTACAATATTTCCCGAATCAAACACTCACAATCTGCCACCACTCATACAAGATCTAAAATACCTGAAAAACGCAGCTAGACGCCGATGGCTCCACACTCGAAACCCGGACGACAGAAGACAGTTAAACAGACTAAAAAAGCAAATCCATCACCGAGTACAGGAATGGAGAGCCGAAGTCTGGGAAGACCGCATGAGTACACTACAACTTCGTAATACAGATGACTGGAAACTCATCAAGAACCTTCGTCGTACGAAAACACACAAACCGGCTTTACTTCATAATAATAATCTCATATTCGATGCTTTTAGCCAGGCAGAACTTTTCGCAGCCACATATGAACAGCAAAATACAATAGAACCACTTGGAAACCTACAACCCGACATCATACAATATCAACAACATGTCACAACTACAGCACAGAATATCCGTCAGACACCTCCGCGCGATCTACCAGAACTTACCACTCCAGCTGAATTAAAAACAATTATCAACCGACTTGGAAAAAACTCCGCTCCTGGACCGGACCTCATATCCAACATTCATCTCCAGAACCTGCCAAGGAAACCTCTCGTCCTGCTCACCAGAATCATCAATGCCTGCCTAATCAACCAATACTTTCCTCAAGCATGGAAGATTTCTAAAATAGTACCGATACCTAAACCTGGAAAAGACCTGAAGAAACCACAGAACTATAGACCGATAAGCCTTCTCCCTACGATGTCCAAGCTCCTGGAACGTATCCTGCTCCCAAGAATCCGACAACCTTTACTCGATGGCCACATTATCCGACAAGAACAATTTGCATTTCAAGAGAAACTATCAGCCGAACTCCAGATCCTCCGTATTACAGAACACATCACCAAAAACATGAACCTCTCACGATATACAGCCGCAGTTTTTCTAGACGTTGAAAAAGCATATGACAAAGTGTGGAAGGACAACCTACTAACTAAATTAAAAGACCAGACAGACATACCCGAATGTTACATTAAAATCATTGACAGTTTTCTACAGGACCGAAGATGTTTTGTTCAAATTGATAACAAACACTCAGCTCGAAAAACATTACAAGAAGGAATACCGCAGGGTTCGGTGCTCTCGCCGACCCTATTCACAGTATACGTCAATGACATACCAAAAACTGAAACTTCGACAATAGCCCAATTTGCAGACGACACGGCACTCCTCGAGACGCACCGACGATTAGCAACGACAATAACTAGACTGCAACAACAAGTGGACCTTACAGAAAAATGGGCCAAAAGAAACAGGATTAAACTAAACCCGGAGAAGACAGTTGCCATACTATTTACACGCCGGCGCCCACAGATTCACGACCAAATTGAACTAAATGGAACGCAATTACCATGGAAAACATCCGTCAAATACCTCGGTGTAACAGTAGACAACAAAATGCTCTTCAAGCAGCATATTGAACAAAAACGTCTACGTATTTCAAGAACCATTCACGCCATTTACCCTCTATTGGCTAGCAAGGAAATGTTCCAAAAAACGAAATTAAACATATACAAAGCAATAGTAATTCCCATGATACTCTACGGCTGCTCGTCGTGGGGCATAACCAGCAGAACAAATCGGAAACCACTCCAAACACTGCAAAATAGATGTCTAAAACTTATCCTGAATGCACCATGGTGGACAAGGACTACTCGCATACATGAAGAACTTAACATGCCGACCGTCGACAGTCAAATCATCACCACAACAAGAAGACTAATCGAAAAGATTGAAAGGCTCAGACCTACCACGCAGCAATTACAGGACCTAGCAACTACAGAACCAGCCCAATGGCAAAAAATAAGAGTTCCACTCTCCATCCTTCAAGACAACTAAGAGAGGAAAAATCAATAGAACAGCTCCATCAGAACAACGAACCTTCAACAAAATATAACAATACCAAGAAAGTGAGCCTAAAGGACCAACATAATGTGCCCAAAGGCTCTCCAAAGCAAACAAGGTGTCCCATTATTGTAAAATAAATGGTGTCCCCAATAAGCAATCCTTACCCCGCACACTTGAGGGGCCAACCTCCTCCGGAGGTAGTACCCTTGCCGACACACAACACACCAAAAAAAAAAAAAAAAAAAAAAAAAAAAAAAAAAAAAAAAAAAAAAAAAAAAAAAAAAAAATGTGATTCTCTGCTCTGCTCTGCCGTGCTGTGCTGTGCTTGCGTGCCTGCCGTCCCGCTCGCTCTCGCTCTCGCTCTCGCTGTGTGTTACGCGCGTCGTCGAAATGGCAGATCAGGCGGCTACGAACGAGACTGCTGCGGCACCCGCCGCCACCGGCACTACGAAGAAGGCCAAGTCTGCGTCGTCTGCGAAGAAGCCGCGCGCCAAGCCTGCGCACCCGCGCACCTCTGAGATGGTGACGGCCGCCATCAAGAGTCTGAAGGAGCGCGGCGGGTCGTCGCTGCAGGCGATCAAGAAGTACATAGCCGCGCACTACAAGCTGGACGCGGAGAAGCTGGCGCCGTTTATCAAGAAGTACCTCAAGTCGGCCGTCGTGGCGGGCGAGCTGGTGCAGACGAAGGGGAAGGGCGCGTCCGGCTCGTTCAAGCTTGCCGGCGCCGGCGGCGGGGGGGCGGCCGAGGGCGGCAAGGCTCGTGCTGGCGGTGCCAAGAAGAAGCGCGCCGCTCCGGCCAGCAAGGAGAAGAAGGGCGCCCGTGCGGCCGGCGCAAAGAAGGCTGGTGGCGTGAAGGCGGCGACCGGTCGGAAGGCGGGCGCCGCCAAGAAGGCGTCTGCGGCGTCGGCCGCTCCCGCGGGTGCGAAGAAGGCGGCTGCGGCCAAGCCGGCCAAGGCCAAGTCGCCGTCGAAGGCGAAGAAGGCCGCCAAGGTTCCGACGAAGAAGCCGAAGGCGCCGCGCCCGAAGAAGGCGACGACGCCGTCTAAGGCGAAGGCTTCGCCCAAGAAGAAGAAGTAGAGTAGAGTAGAGGAGAAAGAGATGGGAAAGGAAGGGTTTGGCGCTTGACCCCGTCGTCCCCACCCCCCGTCGTCGTCTAGTGGCGCGCAAGAGACGCGCGGCCCAAAACGGCCCTTCTCAGGGCCATCAAAGCACGTCGGGGAAGGTTTTGATTGTCGTGTTGCGTTTGGTGTGGGTGTCTGTCTGTATGCCCGTGGGGATGCTGTTTGCGTGCCGTGGTGGTTTGATTGCGGGGGTCGGTGGCGGGTGTGGGCGGCGGTAGCGGTAAGCGGTGTTGTTGTTGTCGTGGTTGATTGTCGCCGTGTTTGTGGCGGCGGCCGACGGTTGGTTTTCTGTCACGTTGTTTTGTTTGAATACGTTGGTTGGCTTGCCTGCGTTCGTTCTTCTCGGATGTGTGTCTTGTCTAGTCGTGTCTGGTCTTTGTTTTGTTTCTTTGTGTGTGTTATGTTTTGCAACGGGGGGCACGTTGAGATGTGGAAGGAGTCGGCGGGGATTTCGGTGGCGTGTAGAGCGAGCGAGCGCGCCTGCCTGGCCGTTGGCCGTCGGAGTGGAGTGCGGGTTTTTTTTGTTTTCGAAACGAAAGCGGCGGCCGGCCAGCCACCCGTGCGGTGTGACGTCGGCCGTTGGGTATTGTGCGCTTTGAGCGCCGGGGAGGGATGATGTGTGATTGTTGCGCGCTGCTAGCAGGCAGGCAGAGTGAGCGGGTGTGTGTGGCGGACGGACGGGAAGTGGTGGTTTTTGTTTTTGGGTTGCGGGGCGAGAGGCAGGCGACCGACAAAGTTTGCTCGCGACGGAGAGATGTTAGTGGCCCTGAAAAGGGCCGTTTTTGTTTGTGCGGTGCGGTGCCGCGGCGCGGTTTAGGCGCGCTCGCCGCGGATGCGGCGCGCGAGCTGGATGTCCTTGGGCATGATGGTGACGCGCTTGGCGTGGATTGCGCACAGGTTGGTGTCTTCGAAGAGGCCGACGAGGTAGGCCTCGCTGGCCTCCTGCAGGGCCATGACTGCGGAGCTCTGGAAGCGCAGGTCGGTCTTGAAGTCCTGGGCGATCTCGCGCACTAGGCGCTGGAATGGCAGCTTGCGGATGAGCAGCTCTGTGCTCTTCTGGTAGCGCCTGATTTCTCGCAGGGCGACGGTGCCCGGCCTGTAGCGGTGGGGCTTCTTGACGCCTCCGGTGGCGGGCGCGCTCTTCCTCGCCGCCTTGGTGGCGAGCTGTTTGCGCGGCGCCTTTCCGCCGGTGGACTTGCGGGCCGTTTGCTTTGTGCGGGCCATGGCGGTAGCGTTGGCGGTAGCGGAGCGGCGTGCGTGGAGGTTAGGTGCGGCGCGGCGTCCGGTGCTGCCTTGACAACGGGCCCGCGCGCCTCCGTGCTGCGCTTATATGCCCTCGGTTGCGCGTGGTGGGGGGAGGGCGGGCCAGAGTCTATATAGGGGGGCGGCGGGCGCGCTGGGCGCAGACCGTAGCCGACTCGCCAGCCGCTGCAGCTGCTGTTTGTGCACGTTTTGCTTTGCCCGAGGAAGGAAGGATGACAGGCCGCGGCAAGGGAGGAAAGGGGCTCGGCAAGGGTGGCGCCAAGCGGCACCGCAAGGTGTTGCGCGACAACATCCAGGGCATCACGAAGCCCGCCATCCGCCGCCTGGCTCGCAGGGGCGGCGTGAAGCGCATCTCTGGTCTGATCTACGAGGAGACCCGCGGGGTGCTGAAGGTGTTCCTGGAGAACGTGATCCGCGACGCGGTGACGTACACTGAGCACGCCAAGCGCAAGACTGTGACGGCCATGGACGTGGTGTACGCCCTGAAGAGGCAGGGGCGCACCCTGTACGGTTTCGGCGGTTAGGCTGCGTCGCAGCGGGCGCTGGCCTTCCCGCGGCCGTGCTTGTGGGTGGGAGAGACTAGAAAACGGCCCTTTTCAGGGCCACCACACTGTTCGGAAGTTGAAAAGTGCGAAAGAGTCTGTGTTGTTGTTGTTGTTGTTGCTGCGTGTGTGTGCGCTGTGTTGTTCGTTTGTTTGTTTGTTTGTTTGTTTGTTTGTTTCTTTCTTTCTTTCCGTTTGAGCGACGTGATGTGGCTGGGAGGGGAGAAGGAAAGGAAACGTGTCATGTGGCTGGCTGTGTGTGGAGCTGCTTCGTTTGTGTTTGTTATTGTGTGTCTTTGTATCGATCGCGACGGAGATGGCGGGCTGTGTGTTGTTGTGCGAGAGAGGCGGTAATTATTTGCTTGCGTGGTTTGGCTCTGTGTGTTTGCGGCGGCGTTGGGGTTTCCGAGGCAAGGCGTGTGGGCATAGGCGGCCGGATCAGCTGTTTCGTTCGTGTCGACGGCCGTTGCGCGCGGGAGTGGAGGGCGGTGTGTCGACACGCCTCCCTTTAACAATGGTCATTATTGCTGCCGTTGTCGTTTGGAAGGCGACTCTGCGACCGTGCAAAATGTGTGTGTGTGTGTGTGTGTGTGTGTGTGTGTGTGTGTGCGGGCTGTGTGGACGACAAGATGGCGGACGTGCGCCGGCGGCGGCTGTGCTGTGAAAGTGCAAAGTTGAAACAAAACAAGGTGCGGCGAGGACGACTGAAATTTTGCTTTGGACGTAGGTTTGTGTGGTGGCCCTGAAAAGGGCCGATTGTTGTGGGCCGGGCCGAGCCGAGCCGGCAAAGCGCGTTGCGTGCAGGGGAGCACGCGGCGCTGCGATTGCCTGGCCTCCTTTAGGCCTTCTTCTCGGTCTTCTTTGGCAGCAGGACGGCCTGGATGTTGGGTAGGACACCACCCTGTGCGATGGTGACGCCCGACAGGAGCTTGTTGAGCTCCTCGTCGTTGCGGATGGCAAGCTGCAGGTGGCGCGGGATGATGCGCGTCTTCTTGTTGTCGCGGGCCGCGTTTCCGGCCAGCTCGAGCACCTCAGCCGCGAGGTACTCCATGACGGCGGCGAGGTAGACGGGCGCCCCGGCGCCGACGCGCTCTGCGTAGTTTCCCTTGCGCAGGAGGCGGTGGATTCTGCCGACCGGGAACTGGAGCCCAGCCCTGCTTGAGCGGGACTTTGACTTGCCCTTGACTTTGCCTCCCTTTCCGCGTCCGGACATGGCGATGGGCTAGCGACGGTGCACACGAGAAGGAAACGAAAACGACCGGTGCGAGCGGCAGCGAGTCGAGCAGCGGAGTGCGTGCCGGCGCAGCCGGGGTGGGGGTGCTTTATGGGCTCGGGTGCGGCGGCCGGTTGCGCGCGCGCCCCATTGGTCGGCGGCCGCAACAGGGCGAGCTGGTAAAGGTGCGGCGGCGGCTGGCGGCGGGTGCCACTGTGTGGGGAGACGCTGACTAGAGCGGAGCGCTTGCTACTGGTGTTGCTGCTGCCGCCGTACGTTGGTTCGAGATGCCGCCCAAGACTAGCGGGAAGGCCGCCAAGAAGGCTGGCAAGGCGCAGAAGAACATTTCGAAGGGCGACAAGAAGAAGAAGCGCAAGAGGAAGGAGAGCTATGCCATCTACATCTACAAGGTGCTGAAGCAGGTGCACCCTGACACGGGCATCTCGTCGAAGGCGATGAGCATCATGAACAGCTTCGTGAACGACATTTTCGAGCGCATTGCGGCCGAGGCTTCTCGCCTGGCGCACTACAACAAGCGCTCGACCATCACGTCCCGCGAGATCCAGACCGCTGTGCGGCTGTTGCTGCCTGGCGAGCTGGCCAAGCACGCCGTGAGCGAGGGCACGAAGGCGGTGACCAAGTACACGAGCTCCAAGTAAGGAGGTGGCTCTGGAACGGAAGGAAGGATGGAGAGAGAATGCTCCTCCGTTGCGAGAGCGGCAAAACGGCCCTTTTCAGGGCCACCAACTTGCCTTTTGCGGGAAGGGCGGAATTGTTGTTGTTGTTTGTGTGGACGGCTGTGATGTATGTGTGCATTTTGATTGTGGGTGGGGGGGCGCGTCAAAGCGTGTTGCGCGGGGTACGGCCACGAGGTTGGTCGCCGTGGCGTGGAATGGTGGCACGCCTCGTTGGCGTGGTTTTTGACCCATTTGGTGTTGTTGGTGTGTGTGTTACCTGTCTGCGAGGGGGGACAGTGCGATCGCCGACTTTTGTGTCACCGTAACGACGGCCGTTTGCGGGTTTGTTTTTTGCACATCATACATGGCGAGGGTGAAATGTGAAATGTTGTTTTTTTTTTGTGGTTTTTGTTTGCCGCCCACTATTCCCTTTGCTGTACGCCGAGTTTGACAATGGTGCGACGTAACTGCAGCGTGGAGGTGTGTGAGTGACGTTGAAATGAACGTGCCATGAAGACGCATTGTTGTTGCATTGTACTGTACGTGTACGGCGACACGCACGATGATGTACCATTCGACTCTGATTTTTGATAGCCGTGTCTGACTGATTGCGTACGACGCACGCACACCGATGTCGTCATTCAAGATGCACGCGTGTCCAGTGCAGTACAGTAAGCGCGACGCTAGACGACGGCGGCGGCGGCGGCGGCCGTTTTTGGCGAATGTCTGTACACGTGTTTGTCTGTGTCCATCCGGTATGTATTTGTTTGTTTGAAAGTGTTTTGTGTGTCGGTGACGTGGTCCGATCCGTCGCCCCCCTGAGTAACTGTCGATCGGCGCGATAGACCGGCGTCACGCAACTGAACCGAAGTCGTGGGCACACCCGTCATACTGTTGTACACCGTCGCGCTGAGAACGGTAACGACAGGTTGACTTTGATCGGTCGAATGTCTGGGCAGAACGTGAGGAAGGAGGCAAGAGTGCAGGAGGAAAGGACAGAGGGGGGGGGGGCAAAAGAGAGAGGAAGGGAAAAAGGGGAGAAACGCATTCGTAGAGCAACGGAACGTTCCCGTGTCGGAGGCGTATTGGAGCCGCACTGAAATGCGTTTAACGGCGGCGCGGCTGCAAGTGTCTGCCGTGGTGAACGTTACCTTTGACGGCTGCATTGGCCTTTGCTTTTTGCTTTTGCTTTCGCTTTCGCTTTCCCGGTTGTACGTAACGTTTGTTGGTATGGTTGGTTCTGAGGAAGAGTGTGTGACAGTGCCGTGCCGTCCATGTTCGTGTGCCCTCCCATTGTGTGTATGCTATTGTCTGTGTACTTGAATGATGTATGTAGGTGTTAGTGGACGTGTTTTACCAGTGGGGGGAAATGGATCGTCGATAGTTGGCGTCACTCTGTCACGGTCGAGATGACGCACCCTCCGTACAGAAAGGTGTCGGGAAAGTGTGTGTGTGTGTGTGTGTGTGTGTGTGTGTGTGTGTGTGTGTGTGTGTGTGTGTGTGCGTGCGTGCGTCCGTGAATTGGCAGTGTTTGGAGGTGGGCGTGCCCTGCATGTGGCCCGGAAGGCTGTTCGTTTGGCGGTAGTGTTGTGTGGACAGGGGAGGGGCATGCGTAACGCTGCTGGCATGGCATTTCGGGAGATGGGAGGGGGCAAACGAGGAAACGAGGAGCGGCGGCCAAAGACGGGACGGGGAGGGGCGCGGTGTGGGTGGCTTGCGCCTGTGCTCGGCGTTGTGGTTTGTGCAAAAGAGGAGGAGAAAAACAATGAGTTGCCAGGGAGGGGAGCGGTGTTGTGTTGTGGTTGTCGTGGTGTAGCCGCAGACGCGGCTGTCAGTGAACGTGGCGAGACGGACGGATGCGCGGAGGGGCGGGGGCGGCGCATTTCGCCGGTGCCGTGCCGTGCCGTGCCATGCCATGCCTGAAAGCCGCGTGGTCGCTGTGTTGTTGGTGGCGTGGGGGCGAGGAGAGTACCGTACGGGTGTGCTTGTGCGCCGGAAATGGCACACTGCGCCTGCCCGTCTTGGAGGCTGATGGCTGTGGTGTGGAAATGGGGCGCGGTGATGTTGAAGCAGTTGAAGAACAGAAAAGAAACCAAGAAGAAAACGGAAGGCGTGATGCGGCGGTGGTGGTGAGAGCGGGAAAAACAAAACAAAACAAAAAAAAAGAAAGAAAAAAAAACAACAAGAAAAAAGAAGGAAAAACAACAAGAAACAAAAAAAGAAAACAAAAAGTCTATCAATATTAAAATGTAAATGGAAATGGAAATGGAAATGGACCCAGGTATAACCTCCCTGCACAAATAGCAGAGAGTCCGATGATAATAAAAATGTGCCAGAATGTTAACGTCCCTACAAAACAAACCCAACGATAATATTAATGAAAGAATGAACCGTATGTAACATTGCAACAGACATAATGGAACCTGATAAATTGTATAAGGGCAGCAGCGTTGACCTTTGGCCCTGTATTCAGAATAAAAAGAGCCAAAGATCGTTACCCCAATGAAAAAGACACTGAAACACGTATGTAACATAGCAGCGATGGCGAGACATTGTAGCATCTGTGACCAGAGAGTTTGCGCTGGACCGCGCGAGTGTTGCGAGCGGTTCTCAGTCAGTCAGTCAGTCAGTCAGTCAGTCAGTCAGTCGTTGCGAGTCTGTAGCTCTGTCTAGTTGAGGGCTGTACTCTGTCAGTAGTCGTCGCGTGCAGTACGCTAATAGTCGTCATGCAGAGCGGTCGGTCAGTAGTAGCAGCCGAGTGCGGTTGTGTGATGTAGGCGGTCGGCAACACTGGTCAAGATGGTGAAGGAGGTATACTGTTAATTAATATAATCATTAGATAATGAAAAATTATATTTATTGTAATTAATTCTCCAACAAGTTCCCCAAAAATAATTTTTATTTCAAAAGCATTTTTCAAAAATGTAATGTTTTATTGAACTAAAGAGTTCGTTGCACTTCCCATTTCATTCCACTTCTTTGAAGAAAAATTTCACTAAAATCACAAAAAAAGAGAATATTATTATTTGCAATGCAGTTCCTCCAAGCGCTGCGCAACAACAAGAGCAGAAATGTGACATCCATTTATTCTGAGGTAAGACTTTAATTCTGATTGTTTTGCACAGGGCCAAAGACCGATATTTCGGCTCAATTGAAGTTTCTTGTCACTGAACGGACTTTAAATGTTGTGAAGAATTTATATTTGAGTCGGATTGCGAATTTCACATTTTTGTTGCCATTTTCAATACCTCTCATTGTGGGCGAGGTTACAATTAGCGCAATGTCCATTAGCATCCGTAAATAACATTGTCCATTATTTTAAATTTTGCGGGGAGGTTACAACACACAAAAAAAAAAAAAAAAACAAAAAAGTTGCATTTATATCCGCTCCTCAATTGTAGATACCCCTTACACAGCTGTGTGCAATGAATGAGTGCTGGCTGGTAATTAATTGCACTCCTTGGAGGGAAATGCCATAGGAAGTAGTCTTTAAAAAGTGAATGTTTTTCGTTAAAAGACAAAAGTTGCTTTAGAAAAAAGTAATAGTGGGGCTTTTGTTGTTGAACAAAATAAGTACAATGAACATACGTTATCAGATTTGCGCAATGCAGCTTCACACTACCTTTTGATTATAACACAATATACTATACATCGTCCCGAACCGTGACCAGAGTCGCGAGACGAGCAGAGCACGCCGCCGACGCCCGCTCAGTACAACCGTCCACCCGCTACTACTGTCGACCGACTACTACCTCTCCCGACTCGCGCTACAATATATATAACAACTGTTCCTGGCGACCCGGTGCGTGCCACTACTGTCGTCTGGCGCGGTCCAAGCGCCGACTAGCAACGATAAATAACTCTCTGGTCAGACAGAGATGCTGTCATGCCTCGCCATCGCTCTGGTAACGAATACATACGTGTTGCAGCGTGCGTACCACCGGAACACGCAGTGGCGGAGCCAAAGACTGTGTTGTCGAGGTCGAGTGCGAGCGGGAAGAGAGGCAGCGTCGGCACGGAGATGCAAGCGAGCGAGACGCACGGGGGCTGCGGCGTGGCGCGTTTGCGGTCGGCGCCTTTGGTGGCAACGGCCGGGACAAGCAGCGGTGTATGGTGTGGTGCGGGGCGGACAGGGGCGGCGGTGGACGGGGAGGAGGCGGCGCGACGACGGCATGGGGGCGAAAACGGGACGGGGGACGGCGGATGTTGAGAGGCGTCACGCGCGGACAGGACACAGGACACAGACACAGAGACACACAGATTGGAAAGGGAGGGTGCGCGGTAGTAGTTGGGAATGTGCGTACCGTGCGGGATGGGAGTGGGCGAGGAACACGGTCGTGGCCCCTGTTTGTGGGTGCGTGTGATGACGTCGGTGTGTTGTGGGAAGGGAAGGTGCTGTGGCGGCGGCGCGTAATGGGCGTAGGCCGAAAAGAGAAAGGAACGTGGGCAGTGTGTTGGCAAGCGTCGGTTCGACTGCGACGTTGATGGGCAGGGCAAGGTTAATGGTGGTAGGAGTAGGCGTGTGGGCGCAAAAAATCTGCCGCTGCAGGCGGTGCCGTAACCGCCATGGGGCGGGAAGGAGAGAGGGCCAAAGAAAGAAAGAAAGAAGAAAACAAAATAAAAAAAAAAAAGGAGGGGGGGGGGGGGCGAAAGGAAGGCAGGAAGGACAAGAGGCGAGGCGACGGCTTGCTTTGTGTATCGGTCGGTCTCTGGCTATGCTTCGTTTTCTGCAGCAGGGTCGGTGCGCGGCGTGGCTCGCGGCAGTGGGAACGCCTGGCGGCTGGACGGCCAGCAATGCGGTTGGATGGGCGGCCACAGCACCGCACCTGTGCCCGAGGAGGAGACGCTGGCGGCGGGCCCTGAGGTGAGGCCGGCTCGGCTCGGCTGGGGCTGTGGATGTGTAGGTGTGCGCCGCTGCTGCAACAACGAGTAAAACGCGAGAAGAAGGGATGGCGGTAGAGAGAAAAAAAAAAAAAAGGTCGTGTTGTGTTGATGCGCAGGCAGACGCGTACAGAGAGACGAGCCCGGTCTGCAGCAGGGTGTGGCCGTGCCGAGTGCAGAGCAGCGGCGGCTCGGTTCGGTTCGGTTCGGCCCGGCGGGCCGCGCTGTTGTCGCGGACGTGAGCGCCCCCTGGCGGGTGGCCGGAGGCGGCGCGGCGTGTTGGACGTGTGGCTGGTGGCAGTGCACAATTTGCGAGTGGCTGGCGGTGTGGCGTGGCGGTTGGCGCGTCGGGCGGCGGAGAGGGAGAGAGAGGAGAGGTATGTGTTGCGGGCGCCCTTTGCTGCGCTGCGTCGTTGCGTGTGCCGTACAGGGCGGGCGCTTGTCGACTGTGTGGGCGGTGTGGCGAATTGGCGTGAAACGGCTGCCGAGAGGTGTGTGGTAGCGAGCCGGTCGGTGTCAGTGCGAAGGGGAATGTGCGTGCGTTTGGCGGTTTCGGTGTGCTTTTTGCGGCGTGAGAGTGGGAATTAGTGGGGCCGGCTGTTGTGTTTGTTCCTTGTGTCTTGTGTCGTGTAGGTAGCTTGATGGCAACGTGGAAGGACGCCGGTTTCGTTTCGAGCCTTGCGTGTGGTTGTCGACGTTGACTGGTTGGCGTGTGCCGATGCACGTGCATGTGTGGGTCGCGAGTGCGTTTTT
Source organism: Schistocerca piceifrons (assembly GCF_021461385.2). Lineage (NCBI taxonomy): Eukaryota > Metazoa > Arthropoda > Insecta > Orthoptera > Acrididae > Schistocerca > Schistocerca piceifrons. The sequence continues at coordinate 23,851 of NW_025726865.1, read as the reverse complement.
GGCTGGCTGTGTGTGTGTGTGTGTTTTGGGGGGGAAGGGGGAGGCGGTGGTGAAAGTGCAGTCGTTGCCACGGGCGTCGTCGGGTCGGGTGGGGCTGGGGCTGTGCGTCGTGGCGGAAAGGTGGTAGGTTGCGGGAAGCGAGCCCGTCGTTGACGGTGTCGCGTGAGTTGTGAATCGAGTGGGGCGCGGGGCGCGGGGCGCGGGACAGGAGCAGCGTGCCGCTGCGTCGTGGTCGTCAGCAGAGGCTGTGCGTGTGCTTGTCCTTTTTGTGGGCGGTTCGTGCGAGGCGTTTTTGTTTTGTGTTGCCCTAGTTGTTAGTTTATTTTGTTTGTGTTTGTTATTTTGAGACGACGACTGGTTGGTGGCGTGCGCGCGAAGTGGCGGTGTGCGCTTCCCGTGTCGTTTGTGTTGTTTTTTTTTTGTTTTTGTTTTTGTGTGTTTTTTTTTGCACTGGGCCCCGGGGGGTGGGTGGGTGCGTGCGTGTGTGTCGATTGCCGGCTGGCGAAAGGTGCGCCATCGGCGGGGTGGGTCGCCGGCACGAGTAGAGGCGGCGGCGTTGTTGCTGTTGTTGTGTGGTGTTTGTTTTGTTCGGCTGTGTCGGCGAGCTGTGTTGCGGTGCGTGTGAATGGTGGTGCAAAAGTGCTGGCGTTGGGGCTGCGACTGCGACGGCGGCGAGCCGCGGGCGCGCATGATAGTGATGTTGTGAACAGCGGCTGTGTACGGTAGTGGTGTTGTTGTAGCACGACGTGCATCCGGGCCGGCGCGGAAAGCGCAGTTGCGGGCGGTTGCCCTTCGGTGCCAGCCATGTCGCGTGAGCGGCGGGTTGCTGTGGTGTCGACACGTGGTGCTCTGGGTTGTTGTGTGGTGCCCTTTGGCCGGTGGGGGTGGTTCGCGTGCGTCTCGTTCGCGCTCGGTATCTGGTCGTGGTCGTGCTGCTCCCCCGTCTGTCGGCGGTTTTCGACGTCGTCTGTACGTTTTTGTCCGTTTGCGGCGGTGCCTGCCGACGTCGTCCCGTCGCGACCTTTCAACCGAAAGTGTGGCGCCCGAAGGTGAACGAACGTAACCCTGACCTCGGCGCTTTACGCTGAGCCGAGCGAACCGAACCGAACCTAACCTGTGGTGTGGTGAGGTGAGCTCAGCCTGTGAGCCCCAAACGTCTACGTAAGGTAAGCTGTCCGGCGGCTCACGCCTCACGTTTTGAACGCTTTTTTAACCTACGTTTGACGCTTCTTAACCTAGCACTGACCCCTTAACCTAACGTGTAACGTAACCTAACGTAACCTAACCTAACCTAACCTCTGACGCCTGACGTGTTTGAATGCTTAACCTAAGTTTGACGCTTAACCTAACCCAAGTCCCCTTAACCTAACCCACGTCCACCTAACCTAACCGAACCTAACCTAGACGTGTAAACGTAATGTGTAACGCGCAACGTGTAAGGTCGGCTGTCGTGTGTGCTGACGGCAGATTGGGTTGGTCTGTAGATTCGGATTGCGGTTTGCCTCGGTCGAGGGGTTGGGTCGGAAGCGGCGAGGGGCGGCGGCGCCTGTTGCGCAGGCGGCGTCCGTTTGCGGCGGGCAATTGTTGAGAAACGGCTGTGAATGTTGGCGGGCGAGAGGAGGAGGACGGCGCGCGATGTGGCCCGACGGCTGCGGGCCGATCGGGAAACGGCGGGAGGGCGACGGAAGGCGATGGGGCGGCGGAGGCGCGTTTGCACGGCCGTCATCGCCGCACGCCTCGGCTTGTGTGGCTGTGGCGCCGGCCGCGCTGGCCGGGCTGCCGCGGCGACGGTGTGGGAGTTTTGCCGAAGGTTTGGCCATTGTGGCGGGTCGTCGGCTGGGGCTGTGGGGGCGGCATTTGGGCGGGGGCGGCGATTCTCGGCGGGCCGACCCAGGCTGTAGCGCGCGGTAGCTGCAGTTTGGCCGTGGTTTGCGGCGCTGCCGTGGCGACTGGTTGGCGACTGTGGTGTGGCTGTGTGTAGCCCCATCCTCGGTGGTTTGAAAGGCGCGGGCGGTTGTGGCGCAGCTTTGGGGCTGCTCCGCACAGGCTGTCGGACGTTGGGCGGTAGCAAGCGCGGGAGGCGCGGCGCGGCGGCGCGCAGAGTGGCGGCCGCTCTCTCGGCCGTCCGCGCCCGCCCGCGACACTGGCTGGGCCCTTGTGATTCTCTGCTCTGCTCTGCCGTGCTGTGCTGTGCTTGCGTGCCTGCCGTCCCGCTCGCTCTCGCTCTCGCTCTCGCTGTGTGTTACGCGCGTCGTCGAAATGGCAGATCAGGCGGCTACGAACGAGACTGCTGCGGCACCCGCCGCCACCGGCACTACGAAGAAGGCCAAGTCTGCGTCGTCTGCGAAGAAGCCGCGCGCCAAGCCTGCGCACCCGCGCACCTCTGAGATGGTGACGGCCGCCATCAAGAGTCTGAAGGAGCGCGGCGGGTCGTCGCTGCAGGCGATCAAGAAGTACATAGCCGCGCACTACAAGCTGGACGCGGAGAAGCTGGCGCCGTTTATCAAGAAGTACCTCAAGTCGGCCGTCGTGGCGGGCGAGCTGGTGCAGACGAAGGGGAAGGGCGCGTCCGGCTCGTTCAAGCTTGCCGGCGCCGGCGGCGGGGGGGCGGCCGAGGGCGGCAAGGCTCGTGCTGGCGGTGCCAAGAAGAAGCGCGCCGCTCCGGCCAGCAAGGAGAAGAAGGGCGCCCGTGCGGCCGGCGCAAAGAAGGCTGGTGGCGTGAAGGCGGCGACCGGTCGGAAGGCGGGCGCCGCCAAGAAGGCGTCTGCGGCGTCGGCCGCTCCCGCGGGTGCGAAGAAGGCGGCTGCGGCCAAGCCGGCCAAGGCCAAGTCGCCGTCGAAGGCGAAGAAGGCCGCCAAGGTTCCGACGAAGAAGCCGAAGGCGCCGCGCCCGAAGAAGGCGACGACGCCGTCTAAGGCGAAGGCTTCGCCCAAGAAGAAGAAGTAGAGTAGAGTAGAGGAGAAAGAGATGGGAAAGGAAGGGTTTGGCGCTTGACCCCGTCGTCCCCACCCCCCGTCGTCGTCTAGTGGCGCGCAAGAGACGCGCGGCCCAAAACGGCCCTTCTCAGGGCCATCAAAGCACGTCGGGGAAGGTTTTGATTGTCGTGTTGCGTTTGGTGTGGGTGTCTGTCTGTATGCCCGTGGGGATGCTGTTTGCGTGCCGTGGTGGTTTGATTGCGGGGGTCGGTGGCGGGTGTGGGCGGCGGTAGCGGTAAGCGGTGTTGTTGTTGTCGTGGTTGATTGTCGCCGTGTTTGTGGCGGCGGCCGACGGTTGGTTTTCTGTCACGTTGTTTTGTTTGAATACGTTGGTTGGCTTGCCTGCGTTCGTTCTTCTCGGATGTGTGTCTTGTCTAGTCGTGTCTGGTCTTTGTTTTGTTTCTTTGTGTGTGTTATGTTTTGCAACGGGGGGCACGTTGAGATGTGGAAGGAGTCGGCGGGGATTTCGGTGGCGTGTAGAGCGAGCGAGCGCGCCTGCCTGGCCGTTGGCCGTCGGAGTGGAGTGCGGGTTTTTTTTGTTTTCGAAACGAAAGCGGCGGCCGGCCAGCCACCCGTGCGGTGTGACGTCGGCCGTTGGGTATTGTGCGCTTTGAGCGCCGGGGAGGGATGATGTGTGATTGTTGCGCGCTGCTAGCAGGCAGGCAGAGTGAGCGGGTGTGTGTGGCGGACGGACGGGAAGTGGTGGTTTTTGTTTTTGGGTTGCGGGGCGAGAGGCAGGCGACCGACAAAGTTTGCTCGCGACGGAGAGATGTTAGTGGCCCTGAAAAGGGCCGTTTTTGTTTGTGCGGTGCGGTGCCGCGGCGCGGTTTAGGCGCGCTCGCCGCGGATGCGGCGCGCGAGCTGGATGTCCTTGGGCATGATGGTGACGCGCTTGGCGTGGATTGCGCACAGGTTGGTGTCTTCGAAGAGGCCGACGAGGTAGGCCTCGCTGGCCTCCTGCAGGGCCATGACTGCGGAGCTCTGGAAGCGCAGGTCGGTCTTGAAGTCCTGGGCGATCTCGCGCACTAGGCGCTGGAATGGCAGCTTGCGGATGAGCAGCTCTGTGCTCTTCTGGTAGCGCCTGATTTCTCGCAGGGCGACGGTGCCCGGCCTGTAGCGGTGGGGCTTCTTGACGCCTCCGGTGGCGGGCGCGCTCTTCCTCGCCGCCTTGGTGGCGAGCTGTTTGCGCGGCGCCTTTCCGCCGGTGGACTTGCGGGCCGTTTGCTTTGTGCGGGCCATGGCGGTAGCGTTGGCGGTAGCGGAGCGGCGTGCGTGGAGGTTAGGTGCGGCGCGGCGTCCGGTGCTGCCTTGACAACGGGCCCGCGCGCCTCCGTGCTGCGCTTATATGCCCTCGGTTGCGCGTGGTGGGGGGAGGGCGGGCCAGAGTCTATATAGGGGGGCGGCGGGCGCAGGGGCTCCTACCCGACGAACAATTTGGGTTCAGGAGTGAGCACTCGCCGACCCAGCAAGTGTTACGACTTGCGGAAGAGGCATTCGGAGCCGTCGACCGACGCGAGTACTTCGGCGCTCTCATGCTCGACGTGTCACGTGCCTTTGACTCAGTGTGGCACGATGGCCTCCTGTATAAGTTACTTACACTGGGGGTTCCCGTGTCACACGTGAGTCTCCTGCAGAGCTATCTACAGGACAGGACGTTTCACGTTCGGGCAGACAGTGGAATTTCCACGGAGCGTCGGATACTCGCGGGTGTACCGCAAGGCTCGGTCGTCGGCCCGATCCTCTATTCGCTGTACACGTCGGACCTTCCGCGGGTAGAGCCTGTCAAACTGGCTCTCTACGCCGACGATACCGCTGTATACAGCCGCAGCAACCAAGTCCACACCCTGCAGCGGCGTCTACAGACGGCAACAACGGCCCTCGAGGAGTGGGCCACAACATGGCGTCTGGCCTACAACCCGGAAAAGAGCCAGGCACTAATCATCGCGCTGCGCCCAGTTCCTCAAGGCGCGCCGCAGCTGACAGTCCGTGGAAGGGCAGTACCATGGAGCAACAGCGCCAAATATCTTGGCGTCACGTTCGACAGTCGTCTCACGTGGCGCCAACACATAGAAGAGGTGAGGAGAAAGGCACTGGGACGGCTACGCCTCCTATACCCAGTCATCAACCCCACCTCAACCTTACCAGAAGAGCTAGGTCTCACGCTCTACAAGGCAACCATCAGGCCGCTGTTTGACTACGCAGCGGTCGTATGGGGCAACGCAGCTGAGACCAACATCCGCCGCCTTCAAAGAGTGCAAAACAGAGCTTTGAGGGCGGTACTACACCTCCCGCCGGACTTCAACACGGAGGAACTCCACGTCATCGCGGACGTCCCAACACTCCGACAGCGGTTCCAGAGAGCCGCGCGAACTTTTTATGAGAAGACCGCGAACTCGCGCAACCCATTAGTGCGAGTACTCGGCCAACGACCTCACTGGCGCGCAACACTACGCTGGCCAGACTTACTTCGCCATCTGGATGATTGAGCCGAAGTAAAGACATTCTCGAAACAGTGTTCATTGTGCAGAACAAGATATAGACAATAAGAAAAGACTTTCCCTAGATTTAAGACATAGACACTAGAAGGAACAGCGCCAATGGCGCTACAGACTTCTATAAGTGAATGGAGACGCAGATCACTGCGTCCCACGACATTGCACAGTTGCTGGGCGCAGACCGTAGCCGACTCGCCAGCCGCTGCAGCTGCTGTTTGTGCACGTTTTGCTTTGCCCGAGGAAGGAAGGATGACAGGCCGCGGCAAGGGAGGAAAGGGGCTCGGCAAGGGTGGCGCCAAGCGGCACCGCAAGGTGTTGCGCGACAACATCCAGGGCATCACGAAGCCCGCCATCCGCCGCCTGGCTCGCAGGGGCGGCGTGAAGCGCATCTCTGGTCTGATCTACGAGGAGACCCGCGGGGTGCTGAAGGTGTTCCTGGAGAACGTGATCCGCGACGCGGTGACGTACACTGAGCACGCCAAGCGCAAGACTGTGACGGCCATGGACGTGGTGTACGCCCTGAAGAGGCAGGGGCGCACCCTGTACGGTTTCGGCGGTTAGGCTGCGTCGCAGCGGGCGCTGGCCTTCCCGCGGCCGTGCTTGTGGGTGGGAGAGACTAGAAAACGGCCCTTTTCAGGGCCACCACACTGTTCGGAAGTTGAAAAGTGCGAAAGAGTCTGTGTTGTTGTTGTTGTTGTTGCTGCGTGTGTGTGCGCTGTGTTGTTCGTTTGTTTGTTTGTTTGTTTCTTTCTTTCTTTCCGTTTGAGCGACGTGATGTGGCTGGGAGGGGAGAAGGAAAGGAAACGTGTCATGTGGCTGGCTGTGTGTGGAGCTGCTTCGTTTGTGTTTGTTATTGTGTGTCTTTGTATCGATCGCGACGGAGATGGCGGGCTGTGTGTTGTTGTGCGAGAGAGGCGGTAATTATTTGCTTGCGTGGTTTGGCTCTGTGTGTTTGCGGCGGCGTTGGGGTTTCCGAGGCAAGGCGTGTGGGCATAGGCGGCCGGATCAGCTGTTTCGTTCGTGTCGACGGCCGTTGCGCGCGGGAGTGGAGGGCGGTGTGTCGACACGCCTCCCTTTAACAATGGTCATTATTGCTGCCGTTGTCGTTTGGAAGGCGACTCTGCGACCGTGCAAAATGTGTGTGTGTGTGTGTGTGTGTGTGTGTGTGTGTGTGTGCGGGCTGTGTGGACGACAAGATGGCGGCTGTGCTGTGAAAGTGCAAAGTTGAAACAAAACAAGGTGCGGCGAGGACGACTGAAATTTTGCTTTGGACGTAGGTTTGTGTGGTGGCCCTGAAAAGGGCCGATTGTTGTGGGCCGGGCCGAGCCGAGCCGGCAAAGCGCGTTGCGTGCAGGGGAGCACGCGGCGCTGCGATTGCCTGGCCTCCTTTAGGCCTTCTTCTCGGTCTTCTTTGGCAGCAGGACGGCCTGGATGTTGGGTAGGACACCACCCTGTGCGATGGTGACGCCCGACAGGAGCTTGTTGAGCTCCTCGTCGTTGCGGATGGCAAGCTGCAGGTGGCGCGGGATGATGCGCGTCTTCTTGTTGTCGCGGGCCGCGTTTCCGGCCAGCTCGAGCACCTCAGCCGCGAGGTACTCCATGACGGCGGCGAGGTAGACGGGCGCCCCGGCGCCGACGCGCTCTGCGTAGTTTCCCTTGCGCAGGAGGCGGTGGATTCTGCCGACCGGGAACTGGAGCCCAGCCCTGCTTGAGCGGGACTTTGACTTGCCCTTGACTTTGCCTCCCTTTCCGCGTCCGGACATGGCGATGGGCTAGCGACGGTGCACACGAGAAGGAAACGAAAACGACCGGTGCGAGCGGCAGCGAGTCGAGCAGCGGAGTGCGTGCCGGCGCAGCCGGGGTGGGGGTGCTTTATGGGCTCGGGTGCGGCGGCCGGTTGCGCGCGCGCCCCATTGGTCGGCGGCCGCAACAGGGCGAGCTGGTAAAGGTGCGGCGGCGGCTGGCGGCGGGTGCCACTGTGTGGGGAGACGCTGACTAGAGCGGAGCGCTTGCTACTGGTGTTGCTGCTGCCGCCGTACGTTGGTTCGAGATGCCGCCCAAGACTAGCGGGAAGGCCGCCAAGAAGGCTGGCAAGGCGCAGAAGAACATTTCGAAGGGCGACAAGAAGAAGAAGCGCAAGAGGAAGGAGAGCTATGCCATCTACATCTACAAGGTGCTGAAGCAGGTGCACCCTGACACGGGCATCTCGTCGAAGGCGATGAGCATCATGAACAGCTTCGTGAACGACATTTTCGAGCGCATTGCGGCCGAGGCTTCTCGCCTGGCGCACTACAACAAGCGCTCGACCATCACGTCCCGCGAGATCCAGACCGCTGTGCGGCTGTTGCTGCCTGGCGAGCTGGCCAAGCACGCCGTGAGCGAGGGCACGAAGGCGGTGACCAAGTACACGAGCTCCAAGTAAGGAGGTGGCTCTGGAACGGAAGGAAGGATGGAGAGAGAATGCTCCTCCGTTGCGAGAGCGGCAAAACGGCCCTTTTCAGGGCCACCAACTTGCCTTTTGCGGGAAGGGCGGAATTGTTGTTGTTGTTTGTGTGGACGGCTGTGATGTATGTGTGCATTTTGATTGTGGGTGGGGGGGCGCGTCAAAGCGTGTTGCGCGGGGTACGGCCACGAGGTTGGTCGCCGTGGCGTGGAATGGTGGCACGCCTCGTTGGCGTGGTTTTTGACCCATTTGGTGTTGTTGGTGTGTGTGTTACCTGTCTGCGAGGGGGGACAGTGCGATCGCCGACTTTTGTGTCACCGTAACGACGGCCGTTTGCGGGTTTGTTTTTTGCACATCATACATGGCGAGGGTGAAATGTGAAATGTTGTTTTTTTTTTGTGGTTTTTGTTTGCCGCCCACTATTCCCTTTGCTGTACGCCGAGTTTGACAATGGTGCGACGTAACTGCAGCGTGGAGGTGTGTGAGTGACGTTGAAATGAACGTGCCATGAAGACGCATTGTTGTTGCATTGTACTGTACGTGTACGGCGACACGCACGATGATGTACCATTCGACTCTGATTTTTGATAGCCGTGTCTGACTGATTGCGTACGACGCACGCACACCGATGTCGTCATTCAAGATGCACGCGTGTCCAGTGCAGTACAGTAAGCGCGACGCTAGACGACGGCGGCGGCGGCGGCGGCCGTTTTTGGCGAATGTCTGTACACGTGTTTGTCTGTGTCCATCCGGTATGTATTTGTTTGTTTGAAAGTGTTTTGTGTGTCGGTGACGTGGTCCGATCCGTCGCCCCCCTGAGTAACTGTCGATCGGCGCGATAGACCGGCGTCACGCAACTGAACCGAAGTCGTGGGCACACCCGTCATACTGTTGTACACCGTCGCGCTGAGAACGGTAACGACAGGTTGACTTTGATCGGTCGAATGTCTGGGCAGAACGTGAGGAAGGAGGCAAGAGTGCAGGAGGAAAGGACAGAGGGGGGGGGGGCAAAAGAGAGAGGAAGGGAAAAAGGGGAGAAACGCATTCGTAGAGCAACGGAACGTTCCCGTGTCGGAGGCGTATTGGAGCCGCACTGAAATGCGTTTAACGGCGGCGCGGCTGCAAGTGTCTGCCGTGGTGAACGTTACCTTTGACGGCTGCATTGGCCTTTGCTTTTTGCTTTTGCTTTCGCTTTCGCTTTCCCGGTTGTACGTAACGTTTGTTGGTATGGTTGGTTCTGAGGAAGAGTGTGTGACAGTGCCGTGCCGTCCATGTTCGTGTGCCCTCCCATTGTGTGTATGCTATTGTCTGTGTACTTGAATGATGTATGTAGGTGTTAGTGGACGTGTTTTACCAGTGGGGGGAAATGGATCGTCGATAGTTGGCGTCACTCTGTCACGGTCGAGATGACGCACCCTCCGTACAGAAAGGTGTCGGGAAAGTGTGTGTGTGTGTGTGTGTGTGTGTGTGTGTGTGTGTGTGTGTGTGTGTGTGTGTGCGTGCGTGCGTCCGTGAATTGGCAGTGTTTGGAGGTGGGCGTGCCCTGCATGTGGCCCGGAAGGCTGTTCGTTTGGCGGTAGTGTTGTGTGGACAGGGGAGGGGCATGCGTAACGCTGCTGGCATGGCATTTCGGGAGATGGGAGGGGGCAAACGAGGAAACGAGGAGCGGCGGCCAAAGACGGGACGGGGAGGGGCGCGGTGTGGGTGGCTTGCGCCTGTGCTCGGCGTTGTGGTTTGTGCAAAAGAGGAGGAGAAAAACAATGAGTTGCCAGGGAGGGGAGCGGTGTTGTGTTGTGGTTGTCGTGGTGTAGCCGCAGACGCGGCTGTCAGTGAACGTGGCGAGACGGACGGATGCGCGGAGGGGCGGGGGCGGCGCATTTCGCCGGTGCCGTGCCGTGCCGTGCCATGCCATGCCTGAAAGCCGCGTGGTCGCTGTGTTGTTGGTGGCGTGGGGGCGAGGAGAGTACCGTACGGGTGTGCTTGTGCGCCGGAAATGGCACACTGCGCCTGCCCGTCTTGGAGGCTGATGGCTGTGGTGTGGAAATGGGGCGCGGTGATGTTGAAGCAGTTGAAGAACAGAAAAGAAACCAAGAAGAAAACGGAAGGCGTGATGCGGCGGTGGTGGTGAGAGCGGGAAAAACAAAACAAAACAAAAAAAAAGAAAGAAAAAAAAACAACAAGAAAAAAGAAGGAAAAACAACAAGAAACAAAAAAAGAAAACAAAAAGTCTATCAATATTAAAATGTAAATGGAAATGGAAATGGAAATGGACCCAGGTATAACCTCCCTGCACAAATAGCAGAGAGTCCGATGATAATAAAAATGTGCCAGAATGTTAACGTCCCTACAAAACAAACCCAACGATAATATTAATGAAAGAATGAACCGTATGTAACATTGCAACAGACATAATGGAACCTGATAAATTGTATAAGGGCAGCAGCGTTGACCTTTGGCCCTGTATTCAGAATAAAAAGAGCCAAAGATCGTTACCCCAATGAAAAAGACACTGAAACACGTATGTAACATAGCAGCGATGGCGAGACATTGTAGCATCTGTGACCAGAGAGTTTGCGCTGGACCGCGCGAGTGTTGCGAGCGGTTCTCAGTCAGTCAGTCAGTCAGTCAGTCAGTCAGTCAGTCGTTGCGAGTCTGTAGCTCTGTCTAGTTGAGGGCTGTACTCTGTCAGTAGTCGTCGCGTGCAGTACGCTAATAGTCGTCATGCAGAGCGGTCGGTCAGTAGTAGCAGCCGAGTGCGGTTGTGTGATGTAGGCGGTCGGCAACACTGGTCAAGATGGTGAAGGAGGTATACTGTTAATTAATATAATCATTAGATAATGAAAAATTATATTTATTGTAATTAATTCTCCAACAAGTTCCCCAAAAATAATTTTTATTTCAAAAGCATTTTTCAAAAATGTAATGTTTTATTGAACTAAAGAGTTCGTTGCACTTCCCATTTCATTCCACTTCTTTGAAGAAAAATTTCACTAAAATCACAAAAAAAGAGAATATTATTATTTGCAATGCAGTTCCTCCAAGCGCTGCGCAACAACAAGAGCAGAAATGTGACATCCATTTATTCTGAGGTAAGACTTTAATTCTGATTGTTTTGCACAGGGCCAAAGACCGATATTTCGGCTCAATTGAAGTTTCTTGTCACTGAACGGACTTTAAATGTTGTGAAGAATTTATATTTGAGTCGGATTGCGAATTTCACATTTTTGTTGCCATTTTCAATACCTCTCATTGTGGGCGAGGTTACAATTAGCGCAATGTCCATTAGCATCCGTAAATAACATTGTCCATTATTTTAAATTTTGCGGGGAGGTTACAACACACAAAAAAAAAAAAAAAAACAAAAAAGTTGCATTTATATCCGCTCCTCAATTGTAGATACCCCTTACACAGCTGTGTGCAATGAATGAGTGCTGGCTGGTAATTAATTGCACTCCTTGGAGGGAAATGCCATAGGAAGTAGTCTTTAAAAAGTGAATGTTTTTCGTTAAAAGACAAAAGTTGCTTTAGAAAAAAGTAATAGTGGGGCTTTTGTTGTTGAACAAAATAAGTACAATGAACATACGTTATCAGATTTGCGCAATGCAGCTTCACACTACCTTTTGATTATAACACAATATACTATACATCGTCCCGAACCGTGACCAGAGTCGCGAGACGAGCAGAGCACGCCGCCGACGCCCGCTCAGTACAACCGTCCACCCGCTACTACTGTCGACCGACTACTACCTCTCCCGACTCGCGCTACAATATATATAACAACTGTTCCTGGCGACCCGGTGCGTGCCACTACTGTCGTCTGGCGCGGTCCAAGCGCCGACTAGCAACGATAAATAACTCTCTGGTCAGACAGAGATGCTGTCATGCCTCGCCATCGCTCTGGTAACGAATACATACGTGTTGCAGCGTGCGTACCACCGGAACACGCAGTGGCGGAGCCAAAGACTGTGTTGTCGAGGTCGAGTGCGAGCGGGAAGAGAGGCAGCGTCGGCACGGAGATGCAAGCGAGCGAGACGCACGGGGGCTGCGGCGTGGCGCGTTTGCGGTCGGCGCCTTTGGTGGCAACGGCCGGGACAAGCAGCGGTGTATGGTGTGGTGCGGGGCGGACAGGGGCGGCGGTGGACGGGGAGGAGGCGGCGCGACGACGGCATGGGGGCGAAAACGGGACGGGGGACGGCGGATGTTGAGAGGCGTCACGCGCGGACAGGACACAGGACACAGACACAGAGACACACAGATTGGAAAGGGAGGGTGCGCGGTAGTAGTTGGGAATGTGCGTACCGTGCGGGATGGGAGTGGGCGAGGAACACGGTCGTGGCCCCTGTTTGTGGGTGCGTGTGATGACGTCGGTGTGTTGTGGGAAGGGAAGGTGCTGTGGCGGCGGCGCGTAATGGGCGTAGGCCGAAAAGAGAAAGGAACGTGGGCAGTGTGTTGGCAAGCGTCGGTTCGACTGCGACGTTGATGGGCAGGGCAAGGTTAATGGTGGTAGGAGTAGGCGTGTGGGCGCAAAAAATCTGCCGCTGCAGGCGGTGCCGTAACCGCCATGGGGCGGGAAGGAGAGAGGGCCAAAGAAAGAAAGAAAGAAGAAAACAAAATAAAAAAAAAAAAGGAGGGGGGGGGGGGGCGAAAGGAAGGCAGGAAGGACAAGAGGCGAGGCGACGGCTTGCTTTGTGTATCGGTCGGTCTCTGGCTATGCTTCGTTTTCTGCAGCAGGGTCGGTGCGCGGCGTGGCTCGCGGCAGTGGGAACGCCTGGCGGCTGGACGGCCAGCAATGCGGTTGGATGGGCGGCCACAGCACCGCACCTGTGCCCGAGGAGGAGACGCTGGCGGCGGGCCCTGAGGTGAGGCCGGCTCGGCTCGGCTGGGGCTGTGGATGTGTAGGTGTGCGCCGCTGCTGCAACAACGAGTAAAACGCGAGAAGAAGGGATGGCGGTAGAGAGAAAAAAAAAAAAAAGGTCGTGTTGTGTTGATGCGCAGGCAGACGCGTACAGAGAGACGAGCCCGGTCTGCAGCAGGGTGTGGCCGTGCCGAGTGCAGAGCAGCGGCGGCTCGGTTCGGTTCGGTTCGGCCCGGCGGGCCGCGCTGTTGTCGCGGACGTGAGCGCCCCCTGGCGGGTGGCCGGAGGCGGCGCGGCGTGTTGGACGTGTGGCTGGTGGCAGTGCACAATTTGCGAGTGGCTGGCGGTGTGGCGTGGCGGTTGGCGCGTCGGGCGGCGGAGAGGGAGAGAGAGGAGAGGTATGTGTTGCGGGCGCCCTTTGCTGCGCTGCGTCGTTGCGTGTGCCGTACAGGGCGGGCGCTTGTCGACTGTGTGGGCGGTGTGGCGAATTGGCGTGAAACGGCTGCCGAGAGGTGTGTGGTAGCGAGCCGGTCGGTGTCAGTGCGAAGGGGAATGTGCGTGCGTTTGGCGGTTTCGGTGTGCTTTTTGCGGCGTGAGAGTGGGAATTAGTGGGGCCGGCTGTTGTGTTTGTTCCTTGTGTCTTGTGTCGTGTAGGTAGCTTGATGGCAACGTGGAAGGACGCCGGTTTCGTTTCGAGCCTTGCGTGTGGTTGTCGACGTTGACTGGTTGGCGTGTGCCGATGCACGTGCATGTGTGGGTCGCGAGTGCGTTTTTGGCTGGCTGTGTGTGTGTGTGTGTTTTGGGGGGGAAGGGGGAGGCGGTGGTGAAAGTGCAGTCGTTGCCACGGGCGTCGTCGGGTCGGGTGGGGCTGGGGCTGTGCGTCGTGGCGGAAAGGTGGTAGGTTGCGGGAAGCGAGCCCGTCGTTGACGGTGTCGCGTGAGTTGTGAATCGAGTGGGGCGCGGGGCGCGGGGCGCGGGACAGGAGCAGCGTGCCGCTGCGTCGTGGTCGTCAGCAGAGGCTGTGCGTGTGCTTGTCCTTTTTGTGGGCGGTTCGTGCGAGGCGTTTTTGTTTTGTGTTGCCCTAGTTGTTAGTTTATTTTGTTTGTGTTTGTTATTTTGAGACGACGACTGGTTGGTGGCGTGCGCGCGAAGTGGCGGTGTGCGCTTCCCGTGTCGTTTGTGTTGTTTTTTTTTTGTTTTTGTTTTTGTGTGTTTTTTTTTGCACTGGGCCCCGGGGGGTGGGTGGGTGCGTGCGTGTGTGTCGATTGCCGGCTGGCGAAAGGTGCGCCATCGGCGGGGTGGGTCGCCGGCACGAGTAGAGGCGGCGGCGTTGTTGCTGTTGTTGTGTGGTGTTTGTTTTGTTCGGCTGTGTCGGCGAGCTGTGTTGCGGTGCGTGTGAATGGTGGTGCAAAAGTGCTGGCGTTGGGGCTGCGACTGCGACGGCGGCGAGCCGCGGGCGCGCATGATAGTGATGTTGTGAACAGCGGCTGTGTACGGTAGTGGTGTTGTTGTAGCACGACGTGCATCCGGGCCGGCGCGGAAAGCGCAGTTGCGGGCGGTTGCCCTTCGGTGCCAGCCATGTCGCGTGAGCGGCGGGTTGCTGTGGTGTCGACACGTGGTGCTCTGGGTTGTTGTGTGGTGCCCTTTGGCCGGTGGGGGTGGTTCGCGTGCGTCTCGTTCGCGCTCGGTATCTGGTCGTGGTCGTGCTGCTCCCCCGTCTGTCGGCGGTTTTCGACGTCGTCTGTACGTTTTTGTCCGTTTGCGGCGGTGCCTGCCGACGTCGTCCCGTCGCGACCTTTCAACCGAAAGTGTGGCGCCCGAAGGTGAACGAACGTAACCCTGACCTCGGCGCTTTACGCTGAGCCGAGCGAACCGAACCGAACCTAACCTGTGGTGTGGTGAGGTGAGCTCAGCCTGTGAGCCCCAAACGTCTACGTAAGGTAAGCTGTCCGGCGGCTCACGCCTCACGTTTTGAACGCTTTTTTAACCTACGTTTGACGCTTCTTAACCTAGCACTGACCCCTTAACCTAACGTGTAACGTAACCTAACGTAACCTAACCTAACCTAACCTCTGACGCCTGACGTGTTTGAATGCTTAACCTAAGTTTGACGCTTAACCTAACCCAAGTCCCCTTAACCTAACCCACGTCCACCTAACCTAACCGAACCTAACCTAGACGTGTAAACGTAATGTGTAACGCGCAACGTGTAAGGTCGGCTGTCGTGTGTGCTGACGGCAGATTGGGTTGGTCTGTAGATTCGGATTGCGGTTTGCCTCGGTCGAGGGGTTGGGTCGGAAGCGGCGAGGGGCGGCGGCGCCTGTTGCGCAGGCGGCGTCCGTTTGCGGCGGGCAATTGTTGAGAAACGGCTGTGAATGTTGGCGGGCGAGAGGAGGAGGACGGCGCGCGATGTGGCCCGACGGCTGCGGGCCGATCGGGAAACGGCGGGAGGGCGACGGAAGGCGATGGGGCGGCGGAGGCGCGTTTGCACGGCCGTCATCGCCGCACGCCTCGGCTTGTGTGGCTGTGGCGCCGGCCGCGCTGGCCGGGCTGCCGCGGCGACGGTGTGGGAGTTTTGCCGAAGGTTTGGCCATTGTGGCGGGTCGTCGGCTGGGGCTGTGGGGGCGGCATTTGGGCGGGGGCGGCGATTCTCGGCGGGCCGACCCAGGCTGTAGCGCGCGGTAGCTGCAGTTTGGCCGTGGTTTGCGGCGCTGCCGTGGCGACTGGTTGGCGACTGTGGTGTGGCTGTGTGTAGCCCCATCCTCGGTGGTTTGAAAGGCGCGGGCGGTTGTGGCGCAGCTTTGGGGCTGCTCCGCACAGGCTGTCGGACGTTGGGCGGTAGCAAGCGCGGGAGGCGCGGCGCGGCGGCGCGCAGAGTGGCGGCCGCTCTCTCGGCCGTCCGCGCCCGCCCGCGACACTGGCTGGGCCCTTGTGATTCTCTGCTCTGCTCTGCCGTGCTGTGCTGTGCTTGCGTGCCTGCCGTCCCGCTCGCTCTCGCTCTCGCTCTCGCTGTGTGTTACGCGCGTCGTCGAAATGGCAGATCAGGCGGCTACGAACGAGACTGCTGCGGCACCCGCCGCCACCGGCACTACGAAGAAGGCCAAGTCTGCGTCGTCTGCGAAGAAGCCGCGCGCCAAGCCTGCGCACCCGCGCACCTCTGAGATGGTGACGGCCGCCATCAAGAGTCTGAAGGAGCGCGGCGGGTCGTCGCTGCAGGCGATCAAGAAGTACATAGCCGCGCACTACAAGCTGGACGCGGAGAAGCTGGCGCCGTTTATCAAGAAGTACCTCAAGTCGGCCGTCGTGGCGGGCGAGCTGGTGCAGACGAAGGGGAAGGGCGCGTCCGGCTCGTTCAAGCTTGCCGGCGCCGGCGGCGGGGGGGCGGCCGAGGGCGGCAAGGCTCGTGCTGGCGGTGCCAAGAAGAAGCGCGCCGCTCCGGCCAGCAAGGAGAAGAAGGGCGCCCGTGCGGCCGGCGCAAAGAAGGCTGGTGGCGTGAAGGCGGCGACCGGTCGGAAGGCGGGCGCCGCCAAGAAGGCGTCTGCGGCGTCGGCCGCTCCCGCGGGTGCGAAGAAGGCGGCTGCGGCCAAGCCGGCCAAGGCCAAGTCGCCGTCGAAGGCGAAGAAGGCCGCCAAGGTTCCGACGAAGAAGCCGAAGGCGCCGCGCCCGAAGAAGGCGACGACGCCGTCTAAGGCGAAGGCTTCGCCCAAGAAGAAGAAGTAGAGTAGAGTAGAGGAGAAAGAGATGGGAAAGGAAGGGTTTGGCGCTTGACCCCGTCGTCCCCACCCCCCGTCGTCGTCTAGTGGCGCGCAAGAGACGCGCGGCCCAAAACGGCCCTTCTCAGGGCCATCAAAGCACGTCGGGGAAGGTTTTGATTGTCGTGTTGCGTTTGGTGTGGGTGTCTGTCTGTATGCCCGTGGGGATGCTGTTTGCGTGCCGTGGTGGTTTGATTGCGGGGGTCGGTGGCGGGTGTGGGCGGCGGTAGCGGTAAGCGGTGTTGTTGTTGTCGTGGTTGATTGTCGCCGTGTTTGTGGCGGCGGCCGACGGTTGGTTTTCTGTCACGTTGTTTTGTTTGAATACGTTGGTTGGCTTGCCTGCGTTCGTTCTTCTCGGATGTGTGTCTTGTCTAGTCGTGTCTGGTCTTTGTTTTGTTTCTTTGTGTGTGTTATGTTTTGCAACGGGGGGCACGTTGAGATGTGGAAGGAGTCGGCGGGGATTTCGGTGGCGTGTAGAGCGAGCGAGCGCGCCTGCCTGGCCGTTGGCCGTCGGAGTGGAGTGCGGGTTTTTTTTGTTTTCGAAACGAAAGCGGCGGCCGGCCAGCCACCCGTGCGGTGTGACGTCGGCCGTTGGGTATTGTGCGCTTTGAGCGCCGGGGAGGGATGATGTGTGATTGTTGCGCGCTGCTAGCAGGCAGGCAGAGTGAGCGGGTGTGTGTGGCGGACGGACGGGAAGTGGTGGTTTTTGTTTTTGGGTTGCGGGGCGAGAGGCAGGCGACCGACAAAGTTTGCTCGCGACGGAGAGATGTTAGTGGCCCTGAAAAGGGCCGTTTTTGTTTGTGCGGTGCGGTGCCGCGGCGCGGTTTAGGCGCGCTCGCCGCGGATGCGGCGCGCGAGCTGGATGTCCTTGGGCATGATGGTGACGCGCTTGGCGTGGATTGCGCACAGGTTGGTGTCTTCGAAGAGGCCGACGAGGTAGGCCTCGCTGGCCTCCTGCAGGGCCATGACTGCGGAGCTCTGGAAGCGCAGGTCGGTCTTGAAGTCCTGGGCGATCTCGCGCACTAGGCGCTGGAATGGCAGCTTGCGGATGAGCAGCTCTGTGCTCTTCTGGTAGCGCCTGATTTCTCGCAGGGCGACGGTGCCCGGCCTGTAGCGGTGGGGCTTCTTGACGCCTCCGGTGGCGGGCGCGCTCTTCCTCGCCGCCTTGGTGGCGAGCTGTTTGCGCGGCGCCTTTCCGCCGGTGGACTTGCGGGCCGTTTGCTTTGTGCGGGCCATGGCGGTAGCGTTGGCGGTAGCGGAGCGGCGTGCGTGGAGGTTAGGTGCGGCGCGGCGTCCGGTGCTGCCTTGACAACGGGCCCGCGCGCCTCCGTGCTGCGCTTATATGCCCTCGGTTGCGCGCGGTGGGGGGAGGGCGGGCCAGAGTCTATATAGGGGGGCGGCGGGCGCGCTGGGCGCAGACCGTAGCCGACTCGCCAGCCGCTGCAGCTGCTGTTTGTGCACGTTTTGCTTTGCCCGAGGAAGGAAGGATGACAGGCCGCGGCAAGGGAGGAAAGGGGCTCGGCAAGGGTGGCGCCAAGCGGCACCGCAAGGTGTTGCGCGACAACATCC
Organism: Schistocerca piceifrons; assembly: GCF_021461385.2. NCBI lineage: Eukaryota > Metazoa > Arthropoda > Insecta > Orthoptera > Acrididae > Schistocerca > Schistocerca piceifrons. The sequence goes on along the minus strand of NW_025726865.1, from coordinate 5,762 downwards.
AGGGCATCACGAAGCCCGCCATCCGCCGCCTGGCTCGCAGGGGCGGCGTGAAGCGCATCTCTGGTCTGATCTACGAGGAGACCCGCGGGGTGCTGAAGGTGTTCCTGGAGAACGTGATCCGCGACGCGGTGACGTACACTGAGCACGCCAAGCGCAAGACTGTGACGGCCATGGACGTGGTGTACGCCCTGAAGAGGCAGGGGCGCACCCTGTACGGTTTCGGCGGTTAGGCTGCGTCGCAGCGGGCGCTGGCCTTCCCGCGGCCGTGCTTGTGGGTGGGAGAGACTAGAAAACGGCCCTTTTCAGGGCCACCACACTGTTCGGAAGTTGAAAAGTGCGAAAGAGTCTGTGTTGTTGTTGTTGTTGTTGCTGCGTGTGTGTGCGCTGTGTTGTTCGTTTGTTTGTTTGTTTGTTTGTTTGTTTGTTTCTTTCTTTCTTTCCGTTTGAGCGACGTGATGTGGCTGGGAGGGGAGAAGGAAAGGAAACGTGTCATGTGGCTGGCTGTGTGTGGAGCTGCTTCGTTTGTGTTTGTTATTGTGTGTCTTTGTATCGATCGCGACGGAGATGGCGGGCTGTGTGTTGTTGTGCGAGAGAGGCGGTAATTATTTGCTTGCGTGGTTTGGCTCTGTGTGTTTGCGGCGGCGTTGGGGTTTCCGAGGCAAGGCGTGTGGGCATAGGCGGCCGGATCAGCTGTTTCGTTCGTGTCGACGGCCGTTGCGCGCGGGAGTGGAGGGCGGTGTGTCGACACGCCTCCCTTTAACAATGGTCATTATTGCTGCCGTTGTCGTTTGGAAGGCGACTCTGCGACCGTGCAAAATGTGTGTGTGTGTGTGTGTGTGTGTGTGTGTGTGTGTGTGCGGGCTGTGTGGACGACAAGATGGCGGACGTGCGCCGGCGGCGGCTGTGCTGTGAAAGTGCAAAGTTGAAACAAAACAAGGTGCGGCGAGGACGACTGAAATTTTGCTTTGGACGTAGGTTTGTGTGGTGGCCCTGAAAAGGGCCGATTGTTGTGGGCCGGGCCGAGCCGAGCCGGCAAAGCGCGTTGCGTGCAGGGGAGCACGCGGCGCTGCGATTGCCTGGCCTCCTTTAGGCCTTCTTCTCGGTCTTCTTTGGCAGCAGGACGGCCTGGATGTTGGGTAGGACACCACCCTGTGCGATGGTGACGCCCGACAGGAGCTTGTTGAGCTCCTCGTCGTTGCGGATGGCAAGCTGCAGGTGGCGCGGGATGATGCGCGTCTTCTTGTTGTCGCGGGCCGCGTTTCCGGCCAGCTCGAGCACCTCAGCCGCGAGGTACTCCATGACGGCGGCGAGGTAGACGGGCGCCCCGGCGCCGACGCGCTCTGCGTAGTTTCCCTTGCGCAGGAGGCGGTGGATTCTGCCGACCGGGAACTGGAGCCCAGCCCTGCTTGAGCGGGACTTTGACTTGCCCTTGACTTTGCCTCCCTTTCCGCGTCCGGACATGGCGATGGGCTAGCGACGGTGCACACGAGAAGGAAACGAAAACGACCGGTGCGAGCGGCAGCGAGTCGAGCAGCGGAGTGCGTGCCGGCGCAGCCGGGGTGGGGGTGCTTTATGGGCTCGGGTGCGGCGGCCGGTTGCGCGCGCGCCCCATTGGTCGGCGGCCGCAACAGGGCGAGCTGGTAAAGGTGCGGCGGCGGCTGGCGGCGGGTGCCACTGTGTGGGGAGACGCTGACTAGAGCGGAGCGCTTGCTACTGGTGTTGCTGCTGCCGCCGTACGTTGGTTCGAGATGCCGCCCAAGACTAGCGGGAAGGCCGCCAAGAAGGCTGGCAAGGCGCAGAAGAACATTTCGAAGGGCGACAAGAAGAAGAAGCGCAAGAGGAAGGAGAGCTATGCCATCTACATCTACAAGGTGCTGAAGCAGGTGCACCCTGACACGGGCATCTCGTCGAAGGCGATGAGCATCATGAACAGCTTCGTGAACGACATTTTCGAGCGCATTGCGGCCGAGGCTTCTCGCCTGGCGCACTACAACAAGCGCTCGACCATCACGTCCCGCGAGATCCAGACCGCTGTGCGGCTGTTGCTGCCTGGCGAGCTGGCCAAGCACGCCGTGAGCGAGGGCACGAAGGCGGTGACCAAGTACACGAGCTCCAAGTAAGGAGGTGGCTCTGGAACGGAAGGAAGGATGGAGAGAGAATGCTCCTCCGTTGCGAGAGCGGCAAAACGGCCCTTTTCAGGGCCACCAACTTGCCTTTTGCGGGAAGGGCGGAATTGTTGTTGTTGTTTGTGTGGACGGCTGTGATGTATGTGTGCATTTTGATTGTGGGTGGGGGGGCGCGTCAAAGCGTGTTGCGCGGGGTACGGCCACGAGGTTGGTCGCCGTGGCGTGGAATGGTGGCACGCCTCGTTGGCGTGGTTTTTGACCCATTTGGTGTTGTTGGTGTGTGTGTTACCTGTCTGCGAGGGGGGACAGTGCGATCGCCGACTTTTGTGTCACCGTAACGACGGCCGTTTGCGGGTTTGTTTTTTGCACATCATACATGGCGAGGGTGAAATGTGAAATGTTGTTTTTTTTTTGTGGTTTTTGTTTGCCGCCCACTATTCCCTTTGCTGTACGCCGAGTTTGACAATGGTGCGACGTAACTGCAGCGTGGAGGTGTGTGAGTGACGTTGAAATGAACGTGCCATGAAGACGCATTGTTGTTGCATTGTACTGTACGTGTACGGCGACACGCACGATGATGTACCATTCGACTCTGATTTTTGATAGCCGTGTCTGACTGATTGCGTACGACGCACGCACACCGATGTCGTCATTCAAGATGCACGCGTGTCCAGTGCAGTACAGTAAGCGCGACGCTAGACGACGGCGGCGGCGGCGGCGGCCGTTTTTGGCGAATGTCTGTACACGTGTTTGTCTGTGTCCATCCGGTATGTATTTGTTTGTTTGAAAGTGTTTTGTGTGTCGGTGACGTGGTCCGATCCGTCGCCCCCCTGAGTAACTGTCGATCGGCGCGATAGACCGGCGTCACGCAACTGAACCGAAGTCGTGGGCACACCCGTCATACTGTTGTACACCGTCGCGCTGAGAACGGTAACGACAGGTTGACTTTGATCGGTCGAATGTCTGGGCAGAACGTGAGGAAGGAGGCAAGAGTGCAGGAGGAAAGGACAGAGGGGGGGGGGGGCAAAAGAGAGAGGAAGGGAAAAAGGGGAGAAACGCATTCGTAGAGCAACGGAACGTTCCCGTGTCGGAGGCGTATTGGAGCCGCACTGAAATGCGTTTAACGGCGGCGCGGCTGCAAGTGTCTGCCGTGGTGAACGTTACCTTTGACGGCTGCATTGGCCTTTGCTTTTTGCTTTTGCTTTCGCTTTCGCTTTCCCGGTTGTACGTAACGTTTGTTGGTATGGTTGGTTCTGAGGAAGAGTGTGTGACAGTGCCGTGCCGTCCATGTTCGTGTGCCCTCCCATTGTGTGTATGCTATTGTCTGTGTACTTGAATGATGTATGTAGGTGTTAGTGGACGTGTTTTACCAGTGGGGGGAAATGGATCGTCGATAGTTGGCGTCACTCTGTCACGGTCGAGATGACGCACCCTCCGTACAGAAAGGTGTCGGGAAAGTGTGTGTGTGTGTGTGTGTGTGTGTGTGTGTGTGTGTGTGTGTGTGTGTGTGTGTGCGTGCGTGCGTCCGTGAATTGGCAGTGTTTGGAGGTGGGCGTGCCCTGCATGTGGCCCGGAAGGCTGTTCGTTTGGCGGTAGTGTTGTGTGGACAGGGGAGGGGCATGCGTAACGCTGCTGGCATGGCATTTCGGGAGATGGGAGGGGGCAAACGAGGAAACGAGGAGCGGCGGCCAAAGACGGGACGGGGAGGGGCGCGGTGTGGGTGGCTTGCGCCTGTGCTCGGCGTTGTGGTTTGTGCAAAAGAGGAGGAGAAAAACAATGAGTTGCCAGGGAGGGGAGCGGTGTTGTGTTGTGGTTGTCGTGGTGTAGCCGCAGACGCGGCTGTCAGTGAACGTGGCGAGACGGACGGATGCGCGGAGGGGCGGGGGCGGCGCATTTCGCCGGTGCCGTGCCGTGCCGTGCCATGCCATGCCTGAAAGCCGCGTGGTCGCTGTGTTGTTGGTGGCGTGGGGGCGAGGAGAGTACCGTACGGGTGTGCTTGTGCGCCGGAAATGGCACACTGCGCCTGCCCGTCTTGGAGGCTGATGGCTGTGGTGTGGAAATGGGGCGCGGTGATGTTGAAGCAGTTGAAGAACAGAAAAGAAACCAAGAAGAAAACGGAAGGCGTGATGCGGCGGTGGTGGTGAGAGCGGGAAAAACAAAACAAAACAAAAAAAAAGAAAGAAAAAAAAACAACAAGAAAAAAGAAGGAAAAACAACAAGAAACAAAAAAAGAAAACAAAAAGTCTATCAATATTAAAATGTAAATGGAAATGGAAATGGAAATGGACCCAGGTATAACCTCCCTGCACAAATAGCAGAGAGTCCGATGATAATAAAAATGTGCCAGAATGTTAACGTCCCTACAAAACAAACCCAACGATAATATTAATGAAAGAATGAACCGTATGTAACATTGCAACAGACATAATGGAACCTGATAAATTGTATAAGGGCAGCAGCGTTGACCTTTGGCCCTGTATTCAGAATAAAAAGAGCCAAAGATCGTTACCCCAATGAAAAAGACACTGAAACACGTATGTAACATAGCAGCGATGGCGAGACATTGTAGCATCTGTGACCAGAGAGTTTGCGCTGGACCGCGCGAGTGTTGCGAGCGGTTCTCAGTCAGTCAGTCAGTCAGTCAGTCAGTCAGTCAGTCGTTGCGAGTCTGTAGCTCTGTCTAGTTGAGGGCTGTACTCTGTCAGTAGTCGTCGCGTGCAGTACGCTAATAGTCGTCATGCAGAGCGGTCGGTCAGTAGTAGCAGCCGAGTGCGGTTGTGTGATGTAGGCGGTCGGCAACACTGGTCAAGATGGTGAAGGAGGTATACTGTTAATTAATATAATCATTAGATAATGAAAAATTATATTTATTGTAATTAATTCTCCAACAAGTTCCCCAAAAATAATTTTTATTTCAAAAGCATTTTTCAAAAATGTAATGTTTTATTGAACTAAAGAGTTCGTTGCACTTCCCATTTCATTCCACTTCTTTGAAGAAAAATTTCACTAAAATCACAAAAAAAGAGAATATTATTATTTGCAATGCAGTTCCTCCAAGCGCTGCGCAACAACAAGAGCAGAAATGTGACATCCATTTATTCTGAGGTAAGACTTTAATTCTGATTGTTTTGCACAGGGCCAAAGACCGATATTTCGGCTCAATTGAAGTTTCTTGTCACTGAACGGACTTTAAATGTTGTGAAGAATTTATATTTGAGTCGGATTGCGAATTTCACATTTTTGTTGCCATTTTCAATACCTCTCATTGTGGGCGAGGTTACAATTAGCGCAATGTCCATTAGCATCCGTAAATAACATTGTCCATTATTTTAAATTTTGCGGGGAGGTTACAACACACAAAAAAAAAAAAAAAAACAAAAAAGTTGCATTTATATCCGCTCCTCAATTGTAGATACCCCTTACACAGCTGTGTGCAATGAATGAGTGCTGGCTGGTAATTAATTGCACTCCTTGGAGGGAAATGCCATAGGAAGTAGTCTTTAAAAAGTGAATGTTTTTCGTTAAAAGACAAAAGTTGCTTTAGAAAAAAGTAATAGTGGGGCTTTTGTTGTTGAACAAAATAAGTACAATGAACATACGTTATCAGATTTGCGCAATGCAGCTTCACACTACCTT